>NC_040888.2:14843264-15133264 GCF_900634795.4 Betta splendens
TTAATTTAGAGCTGTCAAATTGAAATTATTGCAAAAAAATAGAAAAAACACATTCAGCAGAGATACACATAAGAAGCTCACTACATTCAACAATGCTGATCCTGCACTGCAGCAATAGACCACAAGACTACTGAGGTTTGTGCCTAAGATCTGTGTCCCATGAGCTTTATTACTAATTATGTGTTAGCAAACAAATGTTTATTACACTTACAGTGCTGTGGCGTAAGTAACGTAACGTAAAAGCCTATCTCTATTCTCTATCTCTTATTGTTCATGTTTTACTTTGTCAGGTTGTAAGCGAGGTATTGTTTACTGTTAGTCTAGTATTAGCTAAATAAATAATGATTGAATAATAATTGTATTTCTACGTACTACTGTAGCTTACATCTACTCAACAATAATTTGAAAAAATTATGAAATCTGACGCAATGACTTTATTTTCTCAGAGGACAGAGAACATCTATGGCTGGTGAAGCAATTTGAATCTGATGATCTGATGTGGAACCTCTTCTCTGATGTAGCAAGACACACAACTCCTTGTCACAGAACACATGACACTGGTGTGCAGACAATTTAGTTGCAAAGTAAAAAGAGGAAATAGTGAATTTAAAAGTGAAGATGTAAACAACCAAACTACACCCAGTGTGAAAGTATAACAGGGCTAACAGTTAATATTACAGTGGCATATACATGTAGTGGTCTCTCACCTGAACTCATAAGCAGTACAGCTTGCATCAGCGCCACCTCCGAATCATCCAGGTTAAACTGAGACAAGCTCTTGCCTAAATCAAAGATGGCGTCAGACACCACACCCAAGCCGCCATTCTTCAGCTGCTCACGTTTCACTGCCATCTCGCCATTTAACGTCAGCGTCTCGCTGTCGGGATCATACCGTACGGCAGCACGCAGCGACATGATCTCCATGCAGCATCCTTTCAGCAAGATGATCTGGTCTTCACATGGCAGCTTGGAATCAAAACAGATCATGGAATGTAACAAGAGGTGACATGATCAGCCACCATTTGATATCAGTTATCATCTAAGGATGACTTGTATTAGTTAGGTTAATGTTCGGTATCAATATACAGATTTGTTAAATCCTCTCAACTTAGAAATGTAAATAAACACGAGCTGTGATTGCAACTTGTTCCCACCCCCGTCCAATGATCAATGCAATCAGTTAATGCAGGATTAAAGCTGAACTAAATGCATAGATCAAATTACTAAGTTTATTATGAAAGGTGTTGGTCAAAATAATAACCTCACAAAAAAATACCAGACAACTGTGGCTTAGCGCAGTTTCATGCAGCACAGTGTGCCTAATCTTTATTGGTTCATTGTTTGTGTTCATGGCCTGCAAACTTTTGTCTCATTAAACTCCTTTCGCTCCTGTTCTGTCTTTCCTAGAAGCACCCAGCAGTTGTTCTCAGCAACTTACTGAACGCTAGTGAACCAGCATCAAAAGATGCACAGAGGCTGTTAGTGACTAGCTAATGAACACAATTAGCCAGCAAAAAAGACATCAAAACAAAGTGAAAAAAGGGAGTGAGTTCAATTGGCTGGAAACATCCCTGAAACATCCCTATGTAGAGAGAATTTGATTTTTCTACAACTCCACTACCATGCTTTTATGTAACCAGGAACCCGCTACAATATGCATGAGTGCACTCAGTTAGGTGGCACACACGCAAGGGCACGTTCACTTGCTTACAGATTGTGTTGTGCAAAGAGCACACCAATATCACTGAGTGGTGAGTCAGCCCATCTGCCAGAGGTTCAGAGACAAAGCGGGTATACAAAGGGGGTGGTGGTTATTATTCCACGCAACAACAAATGACAAATTACATCAATGTGCCTGAAAAGTAAAGCCTCCAATCAATAGCCCTTATTCAGGGGAACAAAGTCAGTAGTCAGTAATTTGAAGATGAGGCTGGAGTTAATAACCAAAGGCTTGAATGGCGCCGTCCAATCATCATTACTTCCTTTTCTTTTATTTGCATATTCTCATTTTTAGTATAAAACAACGTCATGAAACTATGAAATTAGAATGCATACATTGGCATACCCTTGGTTAATATTAAAAATGCTGAATCCTAGCAAGACACTAACTGCCTGGGTGCTTTGTACCTAGGTCCATCCATCCATCCATTTTCCAAGCCGCTTGTTCCTATATGTGGGGTCGCGGGGGGGCTGGAGCCTAACCCAGCTGGCTATGGCTGGCTATGGCTATGGGCGAGAGGCAGGGTACCGCCAGTCCATTGCAGGGCAACACAGAGACAGACAACCATTCACACACACTCACACCTACAGGCAATGGAGAGAGTCCAATCAACCTAATGTACGACTGTGGGAGGAAGCTGGAGAACCCGGAGAGAACCCACGCAAACACGGGGAAAATGCGAACTCCACACAGAAAGGCATTCCCGGGGTGCCTCCGGGAATCGAACCCAGAACCTTCTGTGAGGCGACGATGCTACCCACTGACCACCGTGCCGCCCATTTGTACCCAGGTCTCCCACAGTATATCTCAATGCAATACTCTACCCAGTGAGCCACTACCAACGTGTATGGAATCAAAGATGTTGCAATTGCTTTTGAGATGTTGAGAAGTCTTTTTCGAATAAAAATTGGTTGTTTTTCTGAACTTTTAATTTATATTTTGGACTGGATGAATATTTCTGCAATCTTACAGCACTATTCTTAAATTATTAAGCTAAGTCAGGGAACAGTTTAGGTTAGTAATAAGTACTTGTGTTACAATATTGGTAAATTCCTCTCAAACACATTCATTAAAAAAAGCCTTATTATAAAGCCTTTTCTTAAATAGTTTTGTGACAACAGAATTATTTAGTCCATTCCTTACAGTTAAACTAGTACTTTTGGTTTTGAAGGCTACAGTAAGAAACAACATGCTCTCAAGAACTAATCCAATTGTACCAGGCATTATGGATAAATACACTATACTGTATGTTTTTTAAACTACCATGTGAGTGATTTAAACACACACAGCATCGACTGGACCTACCTCTGAGAACATGGGCAGTTTCTTGGCAAAGTCTACCACACGGGTTATGGCAGGTGTCATGATCTTGGTGAACTCACTGAAAGCTTCCAGGTCCACCTTATCGCCACCAGGAGTGGGAACCATTGGACCCTGGCCAATGTCATCTGGCTAGAAGTAAAAAAATTACACTGGTAACTACTGTTATTAAATCATGCTTAAGCAAGTTTTCTAAAGGAAGAACATGTGACCTGTGGTTAAAAACACAGTTACTGGGGGTTAAAGCACGGTTTGCATTATCTTTAAAACTTTACATTCACTTTCACATTTTACATTAGTTGGAATTATTTATTATAAGGGTTGGAGCTACAACAGCTACCTGACATTTAAAGCAGGCTAATTGGGTTAATAGACAGCAACAAATTAAACCACATGAACCAAATGAAATAACACTAGTCAATAAAATATAGTGGGGAAGTCGATGGGAGAGCTGAGTAAATTAACATAACTGCTTGTATTTGAGAAAGGCATAAATGAGATTAACACAGCAATGCAACTATAATTAGAAGAGCCACATCAGAAAATATGATTGACCTTTTTAGATCAAATCTGACTGTCATGCTTATTGGTCTAGATGTTTTTGCAGTGAACTTGTAGCACTGCCTAAATGTCTTAATCCATTTAGTGAAAAGGACTTAAGTGGGCTGAGTCTTGTGAGGACAGAATGCGATCAGAGACAGATGGGATCCCTAAAAGGGAGGCTTTAGGCAACCTCTTACAAGCAGATAAGATGTTACTGTTGTCTCTGTAGTTATACAATATGTGTTGAGAATGTTGACAATCATGCACATTTTCATAGCCACACAGCTGATCCCTGTTCTGTGTGGGTGAATTGGGAAAGTAAAAGCCATAACAGAAAGGACACAGCTTGAGGAAACACACTGACAGAGAGACTAAAATCAATAAGGGAACCCTGAGGTGGTAATCTGGATTTTATGGTGGAGGATGAAAATCATGAAGAGGCCTTAGTATGCATAAATTCGAGTTTATTCTTTTTTCCTTGGCTTTATTTAGAAGATTTAAATGATTTACAATTCAGAAAAACGTGCACTTACTTAAGCCTGTTGACAGTTTGTGTACGGCACTGATGTAAAATGGAATTTCATAATACTGTGTTTAACTTTGGAATGGCTTGAGAATATCTGACAGGGTCAAAAGAGTTTTTATTTGTTCCATATTCATTTAGAGACCTACAGTATCATCATTGGTTTAAGTTCATTATTAGTGGTAAGAGTATAAACATCCATTTTTTGCAGTTTGTACAGGTTCTGTAACTAAGATCACTTGTTGTATCTTTAAACTCAAATTGTTACATTGATTTATGTTGAGGAATGTGAAGTTTGCAGAAAGGCTAGTAGTGGTGGCAGAATGTCGGATGAAGAGGATATGGACTTGGCGATATGTGATTAGCGACTGTGGGTGTTCCGGGATGAGAAGAGAGTAGACTGTGAATCTATAATGGTGAGCTTTAAAGAAAAAGTAGTGCCAAGCAAAATAATGCTGGGATACATGAGTTTCACGGCCAGAGACTATGTAGCACCTCCTCTAAGGTGCTATACTGTAAGTGTCAGAGATACGAACATACAACAAATGTTTGTGAGGGGAAGCAGAGATGTGGAAGATGTGGAGGGGAACATGCATATGGGCAGTGTGGAGACAAAGCAATAGTTAAGTGCTGTAATTGTGGAGGGGATCATTCTGCAGCATATGGAGGATGTAGGGTCAGAAAAGGAGCAGAGGAAATTCAGAAAGTAAAAACAGAGAGCTGTGAAAGAAGTGAAAAGTTAGGAGACATGATGATGCAAGGAAAAAAGGGAAAGTATCAGGAGAAATACACGAATGTGAGATGGGAATTTAAATGGACAAATTGATTGTGTTCCTGGCGTACAGTATGTCACAAATTGTTCTGAACAAGCAAAAACCAAAAGTGAAAAAATTAAGGGCATTGTAAAGGCAGCATCAAATTTTTTTTAATATGAAGGGCCTGTCATGGGAGAGTATAAATAAAGAGTTGGGGAGAAGAAGGAGTAGGAGGGAGAAGTTCGATTAGTTAATGCAGATATTATGGTGGAATGCTAGAAGTCTAATAGCTAATGGTTAAGAACTAAAGTGGTTTATTACTAAATAAAAAAAAACCCTGATATTATATGCATACAAGAAACATGGCTTAAACCTGAGTTAGATTTTGTTATTAGGGGATATAATGGTATATGGAAAGACAGGGAAAATGGTGTGGGGGGACGGTTGTATGACATTAATTAAAGAGGGTTTACAATATAGACAGGTACTGTAGAAACCATGTCACAATTAGAGTCAGTAGTGATAGAAGTGTGGTATAAAAATAAAGATATCAAAATAATAAACTATTACAATCCCTGCAAGAAGATGGAAAGAAATAAACTGGAACTGATAGTGGATAACTGGAAGTCTAATCTTGTCTGGTGTGGAGATTTCAATGCGCATAGTAAAGTATGGGGAGATAGAGAAGATTCAAATGGCGAGGTATTGGAAGACATAATGGATGAAAAGGAACTAGTATGTTTAAATGATGGATTAGGCACAAGAGTTGATTTGGTAAAAGGAACAGAATCAGCAATAGATTGAACCTTGGACTCACAATCACTAGCTGAAGAATGTAGTGGGAAGTGTTAAGAGGAAGCACCATAGGTAGTGACCATTATCCAATAGAAATCTCAATAGGGTCAGAGAAGGAAGTAGAGCAGGAAAAGAGGGAAGGGAAATTAAACTTTAGAAAGTTTAGAAAGGGAGTTAAACAAGGAAATATGTAGAATCATAATAGAAGCTGCACGAGCACCATTTGTAAAAGGGAAAGGTTCTAAGGGGAGGATTAGTGCCATGGTGGACACAAGAATGCACAACAGCTATTAAGGACAGAAACAAAGCCTTTAAAAAGCCGAAAGAGACAAATAATTATTCACATCTGGTAGAGTACAAAAGAAGTTAGCAATAACAAAGTTGTAAAAAGTGCAAAAATCAGTCAAGAAAAGGATTTAAAGGAAACTAGAAAAAAGTAATTTCTCGAGAAATTACGTGGGAGAGCTGTTCTGTTGCCGAAAAGATGCCAAACACTGATAGGTTGCTGACGTTAAGACATTGACTACGACAAAACAATGACAAAGATTAAAACGCTAACCAAGGTAAAATGATGATAAAGATTACAAAGTTGACCAAGGTAAAAAAAAATAATTAAAAAGATTAAAAAGAGTTTAACTTTAACAGTTAAGCAATGAATCACAAATACTTCCTTAGTTTAATAACTAGTCATAGTTAACCAGTATTTACCAAAAATCTTGACATTTAAGGTCATGAATTACATCATTACTTTTTTACTATTTTAAAAGGATTTAGACGGTCTTGAAAATAGTCATAATTTATCATTCAAAAGCAAAAATATTGCTGTTAAAGCTAAAGATTTGGCTTGCTGCTTTTATTTTGAAAAGACTAAAAAGAAGTGTGTGTGCGTATTATTAAACTGTCAATTAGTCTTTAAATAATCATAATTAACCATTCAAATATTTTTTTTTTAAATTGCATTGGTGCTTTTATTTTGAAAG
Source organism: Betta splendens (assembly GCF_900634795.4). Lineage (NCBI taxonomy): Eukaryota > Metazoa > Chordata > Actinopteri > Anabantiformes > Osphronemidae > Betta > Betta splendens. The sequence continues at coordinate 14,849,901 of NC_040888.2, forward strand.
GATTTAGAGGAAGCATGTGTGGGTTATTAAGTAACTGTGGATTTGTCTTTAAATAGTCGAAAAACCAGTCGAAAGCTTAAATATTGCTACTAAGGGTAATTTTTTGTTTTGGTGCTCTTATTTTGAAAGAATTTGGAGGAAGTGTGTGCTTTATTACTACACAATCCAGTAGCAGAATGGATTAATCAGTAGGAAGCATGGAACTACTGTGGACACTGAGCATCAGGAGTTTGACCTGTCAATCAAACTGTTTCTGAGCTCAGTCCCTCATCTACTGCAGCTGAGCTGTTGTCATGGAGACAAAAGCCACTTATAAACAGGCTTGTTTTGACTAAACTATAGTAGTTAGTTTACAGAAATAACTTTACTTTATAAATCCCAAGGCTTTAATAAGCAGCTGGTGTGAATTTTATGTTTGAGGAGCAAAATTTCAAAATGTGTCGCCTTCTGCGTTCCTCCCAAACGTCTGCCAAAAATTATCATTAGAGCCAATGGGGAAAATTGAGAATCTCTTGCACTTTGAGGCCAATAGCAACTAAAGTGTAGGTTTGATTTCTTAGCCAGACACATCATAAGAAAGAAGACAAGTGTGACTATGATTTATTGAAAGACTTGCATTGATAGAATGAAAAATGTATCAAAATAGGTAAATAGAGGTCAAGAGCTGAAAGAATAGTTGAAAATTGTGGAAACATTTAAAACAGCTGACAGTAGCTGCAGAGAGAGTAGTTGAATTTAAAATTTGGAAAAGTTGGAGCATTGGAGGAAACATGTGTAGGTAATTGCTAAACATCATTAACTAATCATAATTAACCAATCAAAAGCAGGAAATGTGCTATTTGGGCTAAAGATTTGGATTGGTGCTTTTATTTTGAAAAGTGCGTGTGGTTACTTGCTAAAGTGTAAAACAGTGTGAATGACTAGTCACAGATGATCCTTTTATAATATAGCTGAAAGTTGCTGATATATATATAACATATATAATAATATATAGCTCAATTTATGTGAAGGAAATTTAGAAAGTTGCTGATATATTAAATATATAACTAAATTTATGTGAAGGAAATCAATGTAGTTATACTAAGAACTGAATTCATAAACCTAGGTATTAAAACCAGATCTCTCTCGAGTCAAGGACTTGAATCATGATGGCCACAGGAAATGAGTGATGGATGAGAAAAAGCTGAAGCAGTTGAAAGATTTTCTACGATTGCAATGATTTAGATTTAATTTTGAAAGGATTTAGAGGATGTGTTTGTTTAACTGGTAAAGTTAAACAAACACAGTGTCAGTATATGGGGTGCAGAATGTAAAAGGAGCACCTATAACTAGTTTTCTCACATTTAGTTAAATGTGCAAAAGTATAAATGTAAATGTTAGATCTAAATGTTAAATCTAAATGTTAAATGAAAATGAAAATGTTAAATGTAGAGGTTAAATGATCAAACTGAATATTTAAGTAGACTCCACCCTCTATGATCCTAGATCAGTGACGCAGACTCAAAAACCTCAAACAGTAATAGCTCCCCCCACATCTGACTCTAAATCGATGGACGACAATACTGGAGAGAAACCCAAAGTCGAAGCCATCATGGCCGTCAGCTCCTACTCCCGAGTCAAGGACTTATACTATTGAGCCACAGGAAATGAGTGATGGATGAGAAAAAGCTGAAGCAGTTGAAAGATTTTCTACGAATGCTAATGATTTTGACTTATGCTTTAATTCTGAAAGGATTTAGGGGATGTGTTTGTTTAACTGGTAAAGTTAAAACAGTGTCAGTATATGGGGTGCGGAATGTAAAAGGAGCACCTATAACTAGTTTTCTCACATTTAACTAAATGACAACATGTTTTCTCACATTTAGTTAAATGTGCAAAAGTCTAAATGTAAATGTTAAATTTATACAGAGAGTTAGTTAGCTAGTTAGCTAACTTTACTAGCTAGCCGAAGTTACGTCCACGCTAAAAACAAAAGTTTCCAGGTCAGATGTGGGCGGGGTTTGCGCGCACTGTTTAGGGGGATTGAGTTTGCGTCTCTGATCTGAGACCAGCGCTTTTGAGGGTAGGGGTGGAGTCTACTTGCACATTCATGAATATTCAGTCTTGCACTCGGCGAACATTTAACATTTACATTTAACATTTACATACAGTGGCAGCTGTTCAAAGTGACTAGGGTTTTTACTGCAGTACCGACGCGTCGCCACGGTGCAGCGAGTGCGTCGCTGACTAAAGATTTTTAATCCTGCAGCCGGCTGAAAAAAATCAGGACGCTACTCTCATTTTAACCACCAGGTGGCGCAGCGTTGATTAGAAGCCTTCAAAGCACTACAGCGTAACTTAGGTCCGACTGTTCATTTCTACCTGTAACACACATATATTACACCAGACCTATTTTACTATTAAGTTTTTACTATTAAGTATCTGTTGTGTGCTAAAACATGGGGAGTATGGAGGGCAACAACTTGTTGATGGCTTAGTTATTTTCTGTTCACTGCAAAGTTATAGTTGTTCTGTGTGGTTTAAAACAGGCAGCGCCACAGCAGCAACACATTCTTGTTTTCATTCTCCTCAGCTTTTTCGTGTCTTTAAATAGAAGGCGTCTCTAAAAATATGTACACACCCACCGCTCTAACATCTGATACAACATATTGACTTCACATAATTCCGTGGTTATGCGTCGCGGTTTAATTAATATAATTTGAATGCGCATGGCCAAGTAAAGACGTAGAGCGCAGTCCATCTGCGACTATAGACGCTTATTTAGGTTTTAAACTTCCACGACTTGTTAATGAAGGTTTTCCAATAGTCGTAGATTTTACGTAAATAACTGTAATAATCATAGGAATTTGTTTTACAGCAGTTGTCGATCGTAATTTTGACAGGACGCCAGAAATCAGCAGATCTACAGCGAAGCATTACAGCAACATGTTTGTTCCTACGTGTTTACTCTGTGTCTGCAGAACTGCAGTTTGACTTGTTTTGACTGTGCGTGTCATTGTAACTGAGTGGCTGACAGCACTTATTCGACCCGTGTACGTTTCAACATTTTCATTTCCCATCCGTCCATCCAGCCACTTTCACCGGCGTTTTCGTTTCTCTTTTGATGAGCGGCAAACGGATTTTAATCAAAGCACCGCCTTACAAACCAATAAAACAGGCAAAAAAATTTGTTTTTTACAAAAAGACACGGAATTGGAGTTAATATGTTTTTATTGTTTAGAGACAAACGGAAAACACAAAAAGTCGTTCTCTCGTTACCTCTGCTTATAATTTGGTGGAGACATCAAACTCTTACACAAACACGTGACGTGTTTCGGAGTCATGTGTCCAGACAGAGAGTGACCAATACACAAATGTATGGATGTGCAAATGCGGCCTACGAGAGGAACGGGGGAGTGGCGCTCTAAATGTAGCGAGAATTTGTTTTGACTGTGCGTGTCATTGTAACTGAATGAGTGGCTGATGTGACTTATTCGGCCCGTGTATGTTTCAAAACTTTGATTTCCCATCCGTCTATCTATCCTGAATAAAAGCACCATTACAAACCAATAAACCGAACAAAAATATTTTTTAACAAAAACACACGGACTTGAATTTAAAGCTGTTTTTTTCGTTTAGAGAAAAACATAAAACTAAAAACCTCTGCTTTTAATATTAATTGAAGCTCATCCGTGGATGGGTCGCGGTGCAGCGGTCTTAGCAGAGAGCTCCAGACTGCCGTTCGAATGAAACACGAGATTGAATGATATGTGATGTGTTTCGTACTCAGATGACTTGAATCTGAGTTCGACAAAGCTTTTGCTTGTCTCATGTTTGCTCACAGTCGCAAAGGCAAACTTCACATCCCTCCCCTCCCCCGTAGAGGCGCATAGACATGCTAATGTGTTGCTACTACTCGATCAGCAGGTGAGAAATACTTCAGCACCGGGACAAAGCTCCGTGGGAGACTGGGCAGCATCGGGCGGCGTGATCAGCTGCAGGTCTAAGACTCATTAATGCAGCAAGTAGTTTGTTCTACATACGTTTACTCTGCAAAAATAAACGTATGTATTTATTGTAGCTTTCTGATCTAAGTTATTTGTAGCACTTCGACATTCGTTTAAAATATGCAGTGCATTTAAAAATGAAAATACTATTATTATTATTTATTACCTTTATTGTAAATACAGTATTAATTGCACAATTTGGACTGGCGAAGATTTGCGCTTCATATATAATAATAATGGATAATCAAGAAGGAAACTGCTGTTCATAGATGTTATTCAGGGACGGTTTAATAAAGATTCAGTGTGGTTTTCAACTGAACTGTCAGCCAAGGTACGTGCATTATCAAATGAATGTGCCTGTCAGCGGGGAAGACATCAACTCTATTCAGTCGCTCTTCAGTCGCTGCTGCCGTCTCCTTCCCAGTTCACACACCTTAAGACTAGGACTACTGGGTTTTCTAAATATACCAGTTTCTACTACAAGGTGTTCCTACGAAGTTAACCAGCTGTTTATTTCGTTATTACTCATTTCACCTGTACCACATAAAGTCATTGCAGAGCTACAGCCGTGTTCCTACGAAGTTAACCAGCTGTTTATTTCGTTATTCCCTCTTTCATGTCCGTCTGGAGAATGAAAGTGGGCGTGGCCATCCACGTCCCAGAGCAGGGACACTGGGGGAAGGGGAAACGCTCATCAACACGCAGGACAAAGATCTGCGTTTCTCTGCTGCTACAGCCTCGGCTGCGTTGTGTTGTTAGTCTCCCTTTCACCTGTACCATATGAAATGTGTTCCTACGAAGTTGACCAGCCGCTTTCAGAATCAGAATCTTTTTTATTCCCCAGGTTTGAACAGGGCAAACATTATTTTTATCTACAAAAAAAAATTAATACGTTTCCAGATTGACCGGTGATGCCGCACGGGTTGCTCTCAGTTAAAACAGCTGTTTGAAGCAGGGAAAAGCGAGTTAGCTGTCCTTGTCGATGCCTTGACAATGTTTTATCATCGGTTACATCTCTGAGCCCCGACTTTTATGTCTTCTTTGGATTAAAAAACAAATGTTGAATGTTCTCAAATAATATAATATTGCCGCCCTCCGCGGCTCCCAGTGTTTGTTTTTTTCATTGAAAACGTGGGTGTTACCGGTGGCAGACCTCTGGTCTAGATCATCCTTATTCACTTTTTTAAATTGTAGTAGTGTAACCTTAGTTAGTATTCCTTTTTATTTTTTTATTTTATGTTTGGGAAACGTGACATTTCAGCTACTGTGATTTTATTTGTCATCAACATTAGTTCCTACCTGTTCTTGTTGACGGGGGACAGGAAAAAGGTAACGCGCTTTGGGTGAGTAAAGAAAAAAGTGTACATGTGCCGTACTGTCTTGCCGTGTGGTGCATTAAAGAAGCATTCCACGTAAAGAAAATTGCCCGTACCAACAGCAAGAAATCAGGGTTACAGTAGCTTGTCTGCCATAAATCGAACGCTGCACGCGGGAGGGCGCACCGTTCAGCTTCTTATTTTCGGTTTTAAACTGCCATAATTTGCCATAATTTACTTACGTTTATAACTTCATACTATAACGCGACCAGCGGTTCATAGTCTTGGCGATCCATGCACTAAGTAATACAACGTTGTCATCTCGTGATCACATAATGATGATGAGACGCTGTTTTTCCAATAATTAAAATAAAAAAAAACTGCTTCCACTCAGACTCGAACCCCGGACAAAAAAAATTTTGTAGCCATGCATGTTAACCACTAGGCCACCCAAGGCCTGATCATTGGTTGTTCTACAAGAGTGTATATGACGTATGCAACTACGATGTTTTAGGACCAAAAGTGGGAGTTAATCGCCACCTACAGGCCAGAAGGACGTAACACACTCCTCCCGCAGTGCAAACCGGGCACTGACGCGGCAGATTTGAAACCCAAACACGGTGGGGTAGACACTTTTACCGGCTGCCTCTGTATACATTTAACATTTACATTTAGACTTTTGTACATTTAACTAAATGTGAGAAAACAGGTTGTGTCATTTAGTTAAATGTGAGAAAACTAGTTATAGGTGCTCCTTTTACATTCGGCACCCCATATCAGTAACTATCTAGTCAAAAACAGAAAACATGCTAATAAGCAACTGAATGGCTTTTATTGTGAAAAGATTTTGAGGGAGGGAGTGTGGGTTTTTATTATATTGAAACATATTCTAATTAACTATTTGTAATTAATCAGTTCAAACATTACTGAAACTATCTGATGACTTGAATGTACAGCTGATCAGATCTGCAAAGAAAAAGTTGCAGAGCTGAATGTGCACAAATTTCAGTTTGTTTTGCACATGACTACAGTTCTGTTAATCCTTGAGATCCTTGTTCTAGTCAGGTTTCGAACCAGGATGTCCTGCATCCTAATTGTGCTCTTTAGCCACCCAGCCATGATAGCTGCTTAAAAAACTTAAAGAACATTAACAAAAAAACAAACAAAAAATATTTATATTATTATGTGATTGCATGAACCTGACTCAGACGGGAATCGAACCCAGATCCCCCAGTATACCATATATAAATTTGCATATATATATAATTTGCCCATCGGTAATATACATAGAGCTGCTGTGGACACTGAACATTAGGAAGATCTAAATTTGTGCTTTTATTTTGAAGTGTCTGTGGTTAATTACTAAACTGAGTGTGAATGACTTCTCACAGATAACCCTATTATAATATAGCTAAAGGTTGCTGATATATTAAATATATAACTCAATTTATGTGAAGGAAATCTGAATATTGCTGATATATTTAACATATAACTCAATTTATGTGAAGGAAATCAATGCAGTCTTAATAAAGAACTGAATGCATAAACATGCCCCCAGTAGGTATTAAAACCAGATCTCCTACTTCCGAGTCATGGACTTATACCATTGAGCCACAGGATATGAGTAGTGATGAAGAAAAAGCTGAAGCAGTTCAAAGGTTTTCTACAAAAGCTAATGATTTTGAATTATGCTTTAATTCTGAAAGAATTTGGAAGATGTGTGCGCTTAACTGGTAAAGTTAAAACAATGTCAGTAACTGTAAAAGCATAAAACATGCCAATAAGCAATTAGATTGATTTTATTGTGAAAAGAGTTCGAGAAAGGGAGTGTGGGTTTTTATTATACTGTAAAATATTGTAATTAACTATTTGTAATTAATAAGTTGAAACATTACTGAAACTACCTGATGAGTTGAATGTATAGCTGATCAGATCCGCAAAGAAAAAATTGCAAAGCTGAATGTTCACAAATAAAACAAAAGCAGTTTGATTTCTATAAAAATTATATGTTTCACACGAAACTACAGTCTTGCAAATACTTCTTCTGAACGTTGTTGAAAGACTAGTTCAAGTCAGGTTTTGAATCAGAAATTCCTACATCAGAGTCATGCTCTTTTGCAACTCTACACTAACTGCTTGAAGTGCTGCTCAGAGGAGCAGTATACATACTACACGAAAAAACTGAAACTTTCTAAAATTTCGTCATCTTTAATATAGATTACTAATGTAGTAATACATTAAGCATATAACTCAAGTTAAATACAAATATTTATATTACAATGTGACTGCATAATCATGAGAAAACCCGTTCTTTTGTTTGTAGTGTTATAGTTAAAGTTAGGATTCAAAAAATGTTATAACTTTGGTGAAATTAATTTAGCATCTTGTTCATTTATGGTTGTAATGTGTGTTTTTGTTTTTGTTTTGTGTGGCACACCATGAGTCAGAAGAGTGTTTGTGGGAGTGACCATCAACAAGCAGTGATTTGTTTGGTGTGTGAAAAATAAATGGGATTTGTGTTCTACTAACGGAGCACCCCAAGAGAAGCTGTCTCTTTTGTTTGTTTACCTGCACAGTCTAATCTTAAATTCTGCAGTTGAACAAGACAAACACCTATAGTAAGCATAGGAATTAACTGGACAGTCAATCGATTGACCTATTAGCAGTCTAGGAGGACTGTTTCAGCCCTGGATGTTGCTGTAATGTAGGAAATGCAATCCTATGTGAATATTTTACGACAATCATGCATTAATTTTTTTCTACTGCATAAGCAAAAGGACAAAAGCTGAAGAGCATTCCGTGATAAAAAAAACAATTTAAATAAAAATTTGAAAATATTGACATACTTCAAAATATTTTAAACATAAACATTAGTCTCTTACATCAACATGAAGAGTCTAATGCAATGATTATTTATTAATCATTGCAATGGTCACTCCTATTAACACCAATTCCTGTTATGGTGCATCACCCACAATGCATTGTGCTATAAATTTGCATATATTGTCGAATGCTGAATTAATTTTAAAAAGTTGCCAGCTCTCCCATCCAATAGTTGTGAACACTCTGAAAACTTCACTGTATGTTGATGACTTCATAGCTAGTTCAAGCGACACTGAGGAGGCTCATGTATTGATAGCGAGCGCAAAGAAAATCTTGTCTGCCACCAACATGAACCTCTGTAAGTGGACAACAAACTCCCCTGAACTGAAGGCAAAATGGAAGAAAAGGGGGTATTGAATTAGCTCTGAATCCCGAATTGCAGGGATATGTGTTAAAGGTGCTTGGTCTAGTGTGGAGACCAGATATAATGATTTCGTCTTCAACCCCCGGGCATCTAATGAACATATTCCATGTGAAGGGGAACAACAAAAGAAGTGTTCCGTGATTTGCAGCCAAATTAATTGACTCTATGGGTTTTTTAACGCCATTCACAATTGCAAGTGAAATATCTTTTTCAAGAAATATGGCAAAGGGGCATCAGCTGGGATGAAGTCCTGCCAGATGATCTCTCTCAGAAATGGTAGCAATGGTGTATAGAGCTGCTTCAGCTGATATCTGCTGATAGTAGGATGCAGTCATGAACCGGTGATCCATGCAGGTTTGAGAGACACTCTAGTGCAACTAAGGGAAAAGTACTGGATCCATCGGGCACGACAGAAGATCAAAGAAGTCATTGCATCCTGTGTCATCTGTAAGCGATTCAAGGCCAAGGCGGCAGCGCAGACAACAGCGCCATTACCAAGAGACCGCATAACAGAGTCACCCCCATTTGAAATTTTTGCAATAGATTTTGCAAGTCCCCTCTATGTCAAAGCCAAGAACACACCAGAGAGGGCCTACATAGCACTATTTACTGTACCTGTGCAAAGAGTGCCACTGCAAATAGTGCCACTTGTCAGAGAAATGTTACCCTGTGCACCATTAAGTGCGCAGCTGGACCCCCAGGGAGTGTTCCACAGAACCGAGTCAGAGACCTAGTATGCACACAAAAGGGTTTTATTTACAGAAAAAAGGAAACAAGGGTGCGTGGGCGTAAACTCGTCCTAGATAGTAGCGTCCCTGAGTACCGAGAGAGAGAGAGAGAAGGTAAGTAATAAGGCAAGTTATATACTGGACAGTGTTCAGCATACACCTGGACTTGTCTTCACTGAACGGTACTACCTGGTAAAACAGGGCAAACGCGAGGTGAAGCTCCGAGCATGAGGCAGGTTGAGGAACAGCGATGGCGGGGCTGTGGAGACCGGGTCCTCGTTCCAGCGTTACTCCGGAGGTTCCTTCCCACGGTGTCTGTGGAGGAGCACAATGGTGCGCGCACAGCGCTTCACGTAACAATACCGGGTCCGACGGCTAGTAGCGCGCGATCCGAACGACGGAGGACCGTCCTCACGTCAGTGTCCTTTTTAGTCCGAAATGGCACGGGCAAAATGCTCACCGTGCGAACAGAAAAAAAACCGTAAACTCAAAGCGCGTACAAAGTACGGAAAACTGGCGTGGCCAGTACAAACAAAATCTAAGTCAACGTGAAACAAAAATACAACAGCGAGGACTATGGTCACAAGGCGAAATAACTTGGTCAAACCTGGACGGCTTCAAACAGCTGTGGGCGAACAATAAACCGACAAGGATGCCTCGGAAACGGAAGGGCTAAATAGTCCGACTAATGAGGCACCGGTGAAAACAATCAACAAGCCAAGGAACAGGAACGAAACAACCGGATGCAAAACAAAATCCACGACAATAAAAGCCCAAAACCAGAAAGCCCAGCTGCCGACATAACAGAACCCCCTCCTCAACGGCCGACTCCTGACGGCCGACAGGGCTGATCGGGGTGGGCAGCGTGAAACTCCCGCAGGAGAGCGGGATCCAGGATGAAGCCCCGCGGGACCCAGCAGCGCTCCTCCGGCCCATACCCCTCCCAATCCACCAAATACTGCACACCACGCCCCCTGCGCCGGGAACGGAGGATACGACGCACCACATAAGCAGGCCCCCCGCCAATGAGCCGGGCGGGCGGAGGGGGCCTGGAGGAGGGGACCAACGGACAGGCTTGCACCGGCTTGATACGAGATACATGAAACGTGGGATGGATACGCAACGACCGAGGAAGACGAAGTCTGACACACACAGGGTTGATCACCTTAGAGACAGGAAAGGGCCCAATAAAACGCGGCGCCAGCTTGGGACTCTCCACCTTTAGAGGAATGTCCCTGGAGGCCAGCCACACCTTCTGTCCTGGGCGATAGGTGGGAGCAGGACGGCGTTTGCGGTCAGCCTGACGCTGATAGAGAGAAACAGAGGAAAGCAGAGCCTGGCGCGCCTTACGCCAGGCTAGGTGACAACGGCGGACAGACGCAGCAGCGGAGGGGACCATGGCATCCAACACCTGCGGTTCAAACAACGGTGGTTGATAGCCGTAAACTACCTGGAAAGGAGACAGTCCCGTAGAGGCGGAAGGCTGGCTGTTATGGGCAGACTCCACCCAGGTCAGATTCTTAGACCACGCTCCTGGATTGTCAGAGCACAACAGTCTAAGACCCGTTCCCAGTTCCTGGTTCAAACGCTCGGCCTGCCCATTAGACTGGGGATGGTAGCCCGATGATAGGCTGACAGAGACACCCAGCAGCCGACAAAACTCGCTCCAGAACTTGGCGGTGAACTGAGGCCCCCGGTCAGAGACCACATCCTCCGGGATGCCGTGGAGCCTGAAAACATGGTCAATCATCACTTGAGCAGTCTCAGAGGACGATGGCAACTTGGGGAGTGCAACAAAGTGCACCATCTTTGAAAATCTATCCACAACCGTGAGGACCACAGTGTTCCCGTTGGAAGGAGGCAGCCCAGTGACAAAGTCCATGGATAAATGAGACCATGGGCGTTTTGGAACGGGCAGGGGATGTAGGTGCCCTGCTGGAGCCTGGTGGCCAGCCTTCGACCTGGAGCATGCGGGACAGGCGGCAACATACTCTCGCACATCCTTCCGCACTGTAGGCCACCAGAAATGTTGGAGCACCGCTCGTACGGTGCGTGCTGCCCCCGGATGCACAGCAAGGCGGGAGTCGTGACAGACCTGCAAGACCCGTGATCTGAGTTCTGCAGGGACAAAGAGACAGTGATCAGGGCAACCTGAAGGTGCTGAGGTACCTTGATTCGCGCCGATGACACTCTCCTCCAAACCGGTGCGTGCAGCGCCCAACCTAACTGAGCCTGGGAGAATGAACTTTGACCTATCCGGAGGGTCAGATGGGGCATGAATACGAGACAGAGCATCCGCCTTACTATTCAGAGTACCAGGTCTGAAAGACAGGGTGAAAGCAAAACGCTCAAAAAAGATCGACCACCTAGCCTGGCGGGAATTCAGTCTCTTAGCCGACTTGAGGTACTCCAAGTTCTTATGGTCTGTTAGAACCGTGAAAGGGTGAGTCGAACCCTCTAGCCAGTGTCTCCATTCCTCTAGGGCCAACTTGACTGCCAGCAGCTCCCGGTTGCCCACATCGTAGTTTCTTTCAGGGGGGGACAGTTTCTTGGAAAAAAAAGCGCAGGGGTGAATCTTTGAATCTGAAGGCAAGCGCTGGGATAGCACTGCTCCCACCCCACAGTCCGAGGCATCAACCTCGACGACAAATGGCAGATTTGGGTCGGGGAGTGTGAGAATAGGAGCGGTTGTAAACAGGGTCTTCAGTTTCTCAAATGCATCCCTGGCTTCTGGGAACCACAAGAACTTTGTCTTAGGTGATGTCAACTTGTGCAGTGGTGCTGCCACCCCGCTGTATCCCTTAATGAACTTTCTATAAAAATTTGCAAACCCCAGGAACCGTTGTAGTTGCTTCCTATCTGTGGGCACCGGCCATTCTCTAACGGCTTGCACTTTATCAGGATCCATAGCAATCCTCTCTGGGCTAATAACAAAACCCAAAAAGGACGTCTTGGACACATGATACTCACACTTCTCAGCCTTAACATATAGCTGGTTCTGGAGGAGACGCTGAAGAACCGCTCGGACATGCTGGAAGTGCTCGGTCTCAGACTTTGAAAAAATGAGAATATCGTCGAGGTATACAAAAACAAACTTATTCAACATATCCCCCAAGACATCATTAACCATGTTTTGAAAAACGGCTGGGGCATTCGTTAGGCCAAATGGCATGACGAGGTATTCAAAATGGCCTGTGGGTGTGTTAAAAGCAGTCTTCCACTCGTCCCCCTCCTTGATGCGCACTAGGTGATATGCATTACGCAGGTCTAACTTGGTAAAGATTCGTGCACCCTTCAACAGTTCAAAAGCAGTGGCGATCAAAGGTAGAGGATATCTGTTTTTTACCGTGATAGCATTAAGGCCCCTGTAATCTATGCACGGTCTTACGCCCCCATCCTTCTTCCCGACAAAAAAGAAACCTGCCCCTGCAGGCGAGGTCGACGGCCGAATGATACCTGCAGATAAGGACTCCTGGATGTAGGATTCCATCGCCGCCCTCTCCGGACCGGACAGTGAAAACAAACGACCCCTGGGGGGGGGGGTGTCCCGGTAGAAGGTCAATTGCGCAGTCGTAAGGCCGGTGTGGTGGGAGGGTGACCGCCTTGGCCTTATTGAAGACTTCCTTGAGGTCATGATATGCTTGGGGAACCCTGGAGAGGTCTGGATAACAGTCTTCATGTACGTAGACCGCCCTGGAGGGGCGAGCGGAGAGAAGGCAGGAGGCGTGGCAGGCCGTGCTCCACCCCAGAACCTTTCCTGTTACCCAATCTATATGGGGGTTATGCAGCTGGAGCCATGGGATTCCTAGGACTAATGGTGGTTCAGCCATGTCAACAATATGAAAGGAGATCTTTTCCTGGTGATTACCCATTGACAGGAATACAGGAACAGTGATGTGGGTAACGTTGTGCAAAAATGTTCGATTCAGTGATCTGACCTGTAAGGCCTGACTCAGTGGTTCAGGGGTTAGGTGAAGCTCCTTGGCCAGGGTCTCCGTGATGAAGTTAGCGTCAGCTCCTGAATCAATCAACACAGTCACAGTCCTTTGGAACGGTCCTGAACCGATCACCACCTGGGTCCGTGGTCTGACGGTGGAGGCTTTGACCAAAGAACGGCTCAGTAGCACCTCCACGGAGGCTACTGAGCCACCCCTTTTGCTGGACAATGCAACACAAAATGTCCTGACTCACCACAGTAGTAACACAGTCTTTTCTGACGGCGTCGCTCTCGTTCCTCCGTGGTGAGGCGCTGTCGCCCCAGCTGCATCGGTTCCGGGGATGGACACGTTCCCTGCTGCTGCTGTGGGAAATTATGTACAGAACTGGTAAAAGCATTATGTGTAGGGGTGGCACGGGAACCACTCCGCCCATACTGTCTCTCCTTATGACGCTGCTCCGCCCTGGTAGCAGCCTCGATGAGGTCGTCCAGGGTCTGTGGTTCCTCCCGATAAGATAGCGCATCCTTAATACGGTCGCTGAGGCCTAAATAAAACTGATCATAAAGGGCGTGGTCATTCCACCGGCTGTCTGCTGCGAGGGTGCGGAACTGGATCACATGACGATGTCCCTGAGAAAGGCCCGCCAGTCCGTGTAATGCCTCCGTCTGGGGCCGAACTGGGTCAAAGATTCGGGAGAGTTGATCACCAAAGGCTTTTAAGGTATCGCAGTAGCTCTCCCTTCTCCGCCACGCTGCTGTTCCCCAAGCTGCCGCTCTACCTCCTAGCAAGGTTAACACGTATGCCACCTTGGAGGACTCTGAGGGGAAAGCTGAAGGCTGTAGCTGAATCATAATATCACATTGAGTAAGGAAAGAGCGGCTTCCCCTGGGCTCGCCGCTGTAACGTGCCGGGGGATGTAACCGTGGCTCAGCGGTACCAACCTGAAGCCGAGGCGGCGAGGCAGGGAGTGGAATGGCGGCCGGATCTAGCGGAGTGGGAGCGGTACATGTCTGAGAGGCCATAGAGCTTAACTGTGAGAGGGACTGCGCAATCCGCGTTATCTGGTTACCTTGCTCTACTAATATCGACTCAATACCGGCTTGCCATGCCTTCATCGTCGGTTCTGGGGGGTCCATAGGGTCGTTGGTCGGTTTATTCTGTCAGAGAAATGTTACCCTGTGCACCATTAAGTGCGCAGCTGGACCCCCAGGGAGTGTTCCACAGAACCGAGTCAGAGACCTAGTATGCACACAAAAGGGTTTTATTTACAGAAAAAAGGAAACAAGGGTGCGTGGGCGTAAACTCGTCCTAGATAGTAGCGTCCCTGAGTACCGAGAGAGAGAGAGAGAAGGTAAGTAATAAGGCAAGTTATATACTGGACAGTGTTCAGCATACACCTGGACTTGTCTTCACTGAACGGTACTACCTGGTAAAACAGGGCAAACGCGAGGTGAAGCTCCGAGCATGAGGCAGGTTGAGGAACAGCGATGGCGGGGCTGTGGAGACCGGGTCCTCGTTCCAGCGTTACTCCGGAGGTTCCTTCCCACGGTGTCTGTGGAGGAGCACAATGGTGCGCGCACAGCGCTTCACGTAACAATACCGGGTCCGACGGCTAGTAGCGCGCGATCTGAACGACGGAGGACCGTCCTCACGTCAGTGTCCTTTTTAGTCCGAAATGGCACGGGCAAAATGCTCACCGTGCGAACAGAAAAAAAACCGTAAACTCAAAGCGCGTACAAAGTACGGAAAACTGGCGTGGCCAGTACAAACAAAATCTAAGTCAACGTGAAACAAAAATACAACAGCGAGGACTATGGTCACAAGGCGAAATAACTTGGTCAAACCTGGACGGCTTCAAACAGCTGTGGGCGAACAATAAACCGACAAGGATGCCTCGGAAACGGAAGGGCTAAATAGTCCGACTAATGAGGCACCGGTGAAAACAATCAACAAGCCAAGGAACAGGAACGAAACAACCGGATGCAAAACAAAATCCACGACAATAAAAGCCCAAAACCAGAAAGCCCAGCTGCCGACATAACACCACTGCAATAACCACCACTGCCTACTGCTTCGTGCGGACTGTATCACGGAGTTCCACGGGAAAACACGAGGATGCAGAACCTCCTTTTACATCAACACCAAAGGTACAGATGTCACACTGTTGAAGAAGTTCTGCTGTCCTCACTTGGAGTGCTTTTTTGTCAACTGCTGCACAACAAACAGCAGGCTAGCAAACGACTAACTGACCTGACTGACAGGAGGCAGCAAGTGAGGCTGGGCAGCATCACATGTGGCACCCGCACCATCGGCATCGGTGCACCACAAGGCTGTGTCTTCTTCCCACTGCTCTTCTCCCTGTACACTAACGACTCAGAGGACCCGTCTGTGAAACTCCTGAAGGATGCAGACAACATGACTGTCATTAGGCTGATCCAAGACGGTGACGAGTCTGCTGTGTACAGGCAGGAGTTGAAGCAGCTGGTTCAGTGGTGCAGTCAAAGCAAGCTGGAGTTCAACACGCTCAAGAGTGTGGTGATAATGGTGGATAATGGTGGACCGTAATAATAGGTTCCTAGGATCCACAATCTCCCAGGACCTAAAGTGGTCACCATAGACACTGTCCAAAAAAACTCCCCGCAGAGGTTGTACATCCTGAGACAGCTCAGGAAGGTCAACCTGCCCCAGGAGCTGCTGACCATGTTCTACACGGCCATCATCCAGTCTGTCCTCTGCATCTTCATCACTATGTTGTTTGGTTCAGCCACCAAGCAGGCACAGACTGCATGGTATTTGTCCAGTCATCAGAGAAGATCATTAGAACTGAGCTTCCTTCCATTCAACACCTGTACCAGTACCACACACCCTGCACACAAACTGTTTAGGCTCCTCCCCTATGGCAGGCACTACAGAGCTATGGCCACCACCAGAACAACCAGACACAAAGTCAGCTTCTTCCCCCAGGCTGTGTCTGAGCTGAACTCGCTACCACTCAGCAAGGACCCTATGTGATATAGTGTGCTGTAAATTTATGCAAATAATTGTAATAAATATGTAAATAATTCATGTTTCAAGCTACTAGAGAGTAGGAAAAGTTAGACCGTAGACCGACAGTATGTGGGATTTGTTAGGTTTAGTTGTGTAGTTGTGTAAGGTCTTAAACCTTCCTCAGGAAAGGGCCTTGAGGTGACTTCTGTTGTGAATTGGTGCTATATACAGTAAATAAAACTGAGCTGAATTTCAACAATATGTTATATTAGCCATGATTAAAGTCACTCACATCGATTTCTCTAAAACATATTCAAATTTGTGCTTCTTTTAAAATTGAAGCACAATTCTTGAGTTTTTTTTCTCTTGTTTAATAACCTAAGTATTGCTTTAAATGGGTACCAACCAAGCTAAGGTATAAAGCAGCGAAGTTGCTGCACTCTCCTTCACCATCCCTGCTGTGTAACTGGCTCTTAAAAATGAAATATTCTCTTTTGTTCTTGCCGTCCTTCTCTTCCCTGTTCACCTTGGACTGGCTGCTCCTACTGAGAAATTTTTTAGCAGACCTTTAAAAACTATATTCGACTGCGATTGCCTTCATCGAATGGTTGCCTGGTAACTGTCATCTGACCTTTGTCTCAAGGTAAGAGGTGGTTTAGACACGTGTCTGCATGTGGCACTGTTCAAATGAGACTGCAGTGAGTGAGCTGTCATTATGTTGCTTTTGAAGGAGTGGTTTTCTTTTATACATTAGATTTTGAAAAAGGAAACAACTTTCTACAGACTGTGGGGAACTTTTGGAAATAACGAGCTTCATGAAAGAAGTGCTGAAATGCTTGGTGAAGACTGCATGGAACTGATAAAAACCATGACAGATTCAGAAAGTGTGATAAAGGCTTATGTGTCTGAAAAATTAAAAGAATCTTGACTTGAAATAAAGATATTACATAATTTATTAAATGTAATTAGTTAGTTAGTTAGTTAGTTAGTCAATTAGTTAAGAGTTTAACCTGGCCCCGGCTGTAAATTTACTGATTACAGATACTGTAAGATTAACCAGTAGTTGAAATATTATGTTGCTGGTAAAGCTTTGCAAACACACAAACTAATCATCCCTTAATTGAAAATGTCACTGCTATTGACTTTCTTGTGAGACATTTTTATTCATTGTAACACTAAAGGCTCTGTTGCTCAAAACCAAGAAATTACCAGGAACTTGCGCTTCTGTTTCCAGCTGGAGCCCTGGGCATTCGTGTGTCGGTGAGCCTGGGTTGCCAATCTGATCAGCTCCCACTCTGCTGTGTCCGGCTCTGGTTTGACCTGCAGAGTCCGCACTATCTCCTCCCTCTTTCTTTTCTCTCGATTCTCCTCAATCAGGCGCCGTTTGGCTATGCGTTTTGTTTCGTCCAGTACCACTGATGTAGAGCATGAGGGAAAAACAAAGATCAGTAATTATTTTTTGTAAATTATGGCCATTGTATAGAGCTTTAAACAATAGAGATAACAGGTACTGTAATTTTGCATGTAACCACAGAGGTTTGTTGCTGACTACAAGCTGAACTTCACACATACAGTACAGTACTGCAGGCATATGGAAGGCATAAAGAAGAAATGTGTGACATTTAATCATGCCAGTTTTATTGTGATGATAGAACAGAACAGTGCTTTGCTAAATTATTGCGCTTAATTCAAGATGCCTCTATCTATGCCTCCTTTATCTACAGTACTACAGCGCATGTATGGCTAAGTTAATATCACTCAAACCATGAAATGAGATGTTGTTGCTGGGTGTGTGGTGTGGTGCTTTGTTGTTCATCTTTGAAAGTAATAGAACTGAGGTGCTGCAGTAAACTGTGTGCTTGTTACCATGTGCTACAAAGGATTCATAGACTCCTACACTCCCCCCAAAAAAACATTTTTAACTTATATAAATAAGCTGCTAAAGTAAGGATAGACATTAAAAAGCATGCACAGCCCATGCTAACATCACCATGACTTGAAAAGAATGTATTTAAATTAAATGCTAATGAGTTAAATTATTGATGAACTGAGAAACATTTTTAAACCAATATATATTTTATTAAGTTATGACATTTAAAGCCAAAAGTGTAAACTGACACCAATGTCATCATTTTAAGCACAAACATTTCTCTTTTCTTACACAACTACTGTAGAAAATACTGAACATAACTTTTTTGGAAGCATTTACTCCACCTACTTAATTTATACTAGCTAAAAACATGTTCAAAATGTATTTTATATAGAGAACAATGACTGAGGATATTGGCCATCACTTAAAATTTAAAAAAAGTATAAACAAGTGAATCGATTACAGAAAACTGAAAACTGTGAAATTATGCTTTTGTCGTAGTTACAGTAGTAGCAGTGACAAGAATTAGCAGTAAAAGGAACAATGTACAGGTATATGAGAGTAGAATAACTCACAGTCCATGGCCATGCCCACAGAAATGCACTTCTTAAAGCGGCACAGCTGGCACTGGTTGCGGGTGATCTTGTCAATGATGCAGCAGCCTTCATATTTACAGGAGTAAGATGGATGGAGATTTTTCTGGATGGTCCTACGGAAGAAACCCTGGAAAGATGAAAAGAAAGCAAAGAGCACTGAGTAAAAGACAGATGGACAAAGGCAGAAAAGGGAGAGAAAATAAAACCTCAAAATTAACTGTTTGTGTTTTCAGTAGCAATTGTAAATCACAGCCAACACCAGACTCCTAACTATCTGACACCCTGCTTCACCAAGAACACCAAAGAACGAATTGACTGAATGTGTGGGCATTCTCTCAGTAACCAGTTGGGGTGTGTTTCAGAGAATCTAATAGCACTGAGGGGGTGTGTTTATAGTCTGTGGAGCGTGAGGATGCTTTGGTATTACCTGGTGTGATATTGTTGGCCTAAGTCAGATGCTTAGACAATTGTGCTTAGGCTTGTAACACATGCAATGTGATTGTTTGTGCATATATTTTTTAAAATATTAAAGGTGGTGGAAAAAGCTATTAAAATCTTAAAGGGGTCACATTGCGCTTCGTTCTCTGATGGTCCATAAAGTTGGAAGTCCATTATGAAAAGGTACAGGTTGACTGGAAGTTTCATTTCCACTTTTTGGTTTTCTACATTTTCCAGAGTTTCTTTTCATAGGGCGTAGTCACTATATGACCCTGTTCTGGAGGCCCACACCCACCAACTCCATCATCTTGCCACCTCTTTACTCCCAGACATTCTGATTTCAAGAGTTTGTGAAGTTATATATTATATATATATATATATATATATATATATATATATATATATATATATATATATATATATATATATATATATATATATATATATATATATATATATATATATATATATATATATATATATGATATTTTTTGCAGAAAGCTTTTTACAGGTTGTGAAAGAAAATTACTTTTCATTTCCACTTTTTGGTTTTCTACATTTTCCAGAGTTTCTTTTCATAGGGCGTCACTATATGACCCTGTTCTGGAGGCCCACACCCACCAACTCCATCATCTTGCCACCTCTTTACTCCCAGACATTCTGATTTCAAGAGTTTGTGAAGTTATATATATTATATATATATATATATATATATATTATATTTTTTGCAGAAAGCTTTTTACAGGTTGTGAAAGAAAATTACTTTTTTCAGTGCTCCCAACAACAACAATAGATACAGTTTGATCTGCAGGACAGAAACAGACTTAAAGCAATGTTTTTAGCGGATTCACACACTACTTCAAAGACTGAAGTATGCAGCAGACTGTGGACTGGCTGGTTGTTGTTGAAGGATTTCGCTGCTAAGGGGGTGCAATGTGGTGGAGGAATAAGGAATAATGGTTACTATGGTAACTTACACCATGTAATACATTCTAATTGTGATAGTTTGTGAATTTGTATTTATATCAGCTTTGTTCCTATTGTCCAGAACTGACAAATAGGAAAAATATAGTAAAAAGAGATTTGCCTTATTATAGTAAGATGCCGGTTGGATAAGAAGCAGCAATCACAAATTGCTCTTAAGCTTGCACTCAGATTCTACTGCAGCTCAACTGACAGCGTTCAAATCTACTGAACTACTGAGACAACATTTGCTGCAGGTCATGCAGGTTAGGTTATTCTTAAAATTTATGTTCTACTGTACCTTGCAACCCTCACAGGTAATGCAACGGTAGTGGTAGCCAGTGGCTTTGTCCCCACATACCACACAAGGCTCATCCTTTTCCAGGTAACTGGGAACATAGCCTGGAACAGAGGCGCTGAGAGCTATAGGAAACGAAGAATAGGTTGAAGAGGAGGACAGGATGAAACGAGAGGTTCAGCAATGGAAGTGTGAGTGACAGAAGATGGAGTGGAGGTGACAGAAAGTAAAGATAAGAGGCAGAAAGAATGGAGGAATTAAGTGCTATCACAAGCACCTACACTAAATGAAGCTGCAGTGTATTGTGCTGTGATACATGATGGAACGCACTGTACACAAAACTACTGTAGCACTATATTCTGCATACACTGACCTGATGAAGCAAGTTATGAGGCTTTAGTCACACTTCCTGACTCCTTGAAATATAACAAAACTACTGTAGCACTATATTCTGCACACACTGACCTGATGAAGCAAGTTATGAGGCTTTAGTTACAGCCTGACTCCTTGAAATATACTTTTCATCTTGACTGTCTATTTGGTTAATTTTAAAAATTATTTTAATGACAATATAGAAAATTTAAACTGCTCAAACATGAGAGAGAGTGAAATACAAAACTCAATTTTGGATGTAGAAATCTTCTGAGCTTGACTTCTTGGCCCTAGTTTTGATAAAAAATTTTGTTTTACAGAAGCTAACATCCCCCTCTACTCCACACTTCAGACGCACTAGTGAGCACTGAGCTGCTCGCTCATCCCCCTTTAAGGGAGGAAAGAGAGAGACAGACAGAGTAGAACCAAGTTAGGAACTGCAGTTAAAAATTGCAGTGCAGGTATCAGGACTTTGATCAGTTTTCTGTTTGTCAGTTCCAATCTTTTAACACGTGCCCAGAAAAATCCTCTGTCATTGCTAATTACACGGTATGGATTTTAATTATATGTCTAAATAATTGTAAGAAAATAACAATCCATTTAATAAATTTTAACAAATACAATATGTGACCCCATATATACACATACCTGTACATATGAATAGAATTTTATAACAGTGAAATTGATTTCCAAGCATTTGTAATCATGAAGGAAACACAGTAATATTACTACATTATCACAATGTATTGTTTTATTTGTATTAATTTCTGTATATAACTTTCCATGTGATGGAATTCCATAATAACATAACATAATAATTGTAATAATGGACTGGATGCCACCAAACAACCCTTATAGTTGCATGTTTGAAAAAAGAAAACAAAAGTTCAATCCTTACCAGACATACTTTTTACAGAACACTGGCTGTTCTTCCTCTTTCTCTTTGGCACATCTGGCCACCTGGAAGGACAGGGTCTATTTAATCATCATAAAAGTGTGAAAAGAAACTAAATGCAATGTCCCAGAGCTAAAGAAGTTGCTTGTTTTACAGTATATACTGTAATACAGGATATAATACATTTATATTGAAGACATAATTAAATCATGATTAAATCATTTAAATTTATTTGAAAAAAACATTCCAATGGTT
The DNA here is from genome assembly GCF_900634795.4 of Betta splendens. Taxonomy (NCBI): domain Eukaryota; kingdom Metazoa; phylum Chordata; class Actinopteri; order Anabantiformes; family Osphronemidae; genus Betta; species Betta splendens. The sequence continues at coordinate 14,871,791 of NC_040888.2, forward strand.
GATTGCTTTCACTTAATAAATCACAATTTGTTTTGTTGACAACCTTGGCATTTTAGACAAAGCTCTAGATTATACAGTACAGGACAACTGTGTATAAATATGCTGCTTTTTTGGGCTAATGTTTCTCTAATTGCTAGCCATTGCTATATTCCAAATCACCCAGTGTAATAGACATGGTTGATTGACTGATAAACTGCTGTACAGTAAATTCATTTCCTATAGATCACATTTCAGGCTGTGTTTATTGCACAAAGTATATTGAGATAACGATGAAAGCACCATTTATCGGTTCGTTGACTCATCACTATAATTTTCTGCCTCTACTTTTCCCACTCAGTCAGTCTTTCATTTCTCCTAGTGGGAGATTACCATCTTCTCTCCCTTCCTTTTCTCTGTCAACACTAGTGCCTGGCTGTTTGCTCCACGTCCTTTTCATTTCCCCTTTCTCCTCGGTTGAATCTCTGTCTCCTTGTTATTCCAATGCTGGTTTCCATTGTCCATATCCTTAACTTCCTCCTTTTCACTGTTTCCTCCTTTCCTCCAAGACATTGCCCTTTTCTCATCTCCTGCCTAAACCTCCATCAGCAGTATTAGGTAACACCACTCTCCTCCCTCCCTCTCACTGGCTGTCAAACCCACTTTAGCTCTTGCAACCAAAAAAAAAAAAAATTGGAAATTTTTTTTCTGCCATCTCTCTTGGGTCCTCATCTTCATGGTTGAGCAGATTTTTTTATTTTTACTTCTGTGGACGGGGCCAGACACCATTTAGTCTGGTTGCAGATTACTACTCCTGAACTACAATAAAAGAGCGCAAATATAAAAACTGATCACGGTGTTATTTTGCCTGTCCTGTCCTGTATCAGTGTTGACGGTTCCATGTCTACCACCATTCTACACCATGAGGGAAATTCCAAGATTTCTAAGACAGTAGCAGACAGATACATGTTTATCAAGTATATTATCCAATAATACAAGCATAACAAACAGAATTTTCTTCATCTGCAAGTCTTGCAGTTATTGTCTCAATACAGACAATACAATATGATCGGGTACATACAATATGAATAAAATATGTGATGATGTGTGAAATGTCGATGATACAGTGGATTTCTGAAGTGTTTTTTGCCATAAAACCAGAATAATATATATGGGGTTATAATACTAATAGAAAAACTAATATGCCTTTTAGAACTGCTAACTGGGAGCCTGTTCTGTTTTTGCCCTTATCTGATTTGGCTTGGCAAAGGGTGTTACAGAGCACGCGTGCAGTCTGCAATGACAACTGGAAGAGATTTATCCCCTGACAATCATAGTTCCCTCCCCTCGATTACAGACAGAGACACAGCAGTCACAGGATATTCTTGATATAGTTGTTTTCTCAGTAATATCTTTCAGTACGGAATCTTAAACTACCACAGCACCAAAAAATTAGTCTGCAGCAGTGAACAAAAGCTTTAAATGGTGCTGTAATTTGACATTTAGGGGCTAAAATTACTCCATACTGGGAACACAATGTGTTACTGGGGGGGGAAAAATGCTGCCAGTGTGAAGACAGATGCAGGAGGCTACAGTCTACAGTTTCATCCTGAGGGCAACCACTAAAATACTATCAGCTGGAAGATGCTGTTTCAGAGTGGAAACTCTGGTGAAAGAGTTTATAGAGTCACTAACATGTATTTACTGGTATTATTATGATGACCAACCGTAACAAATAAAATGTTTGCGTTAGCTGATTGTCAGGTTACAGCCTCCTACCTCACTGTTAATTTCCAGAAGTTTCTCTATTAATTGCATCATGAATAAATAAATTATTTAACTATTATTTAAGACTCTTTTCTATGGCAAAAGCCCTTTAATGAATTCAACTATGGAGGTTACAGTGACCTCAGTTCTAGTAAATGCATCTAGGGACAATTATACAAACTGATGCATAACTGCAGATACTGGAACACACCATTTCTACTTTTTTCCTGTAAACATGAGGATGCCAGCACATACCCACTGTCAGCACACAGAAAAACATTCACACAAACAGACCTGTTGATGCAGTACGGCTGTAGGATATGCATTTTGCTCCTTGTACGGGGATATGTAACCCAGCAGCTTTGTCTGAGCCTCCCAGTCTTGTTAATTCAGTAACACTGTCCCATTGAGCCTTGTTTGCAAAACAGCTGTTGCTCCATTTGTTCTCCTTTATCAGAAGCCAACCATGTAGGTGCAGTGCTAAACTATAAGCTGTATAAGCAGATCTTTAAAGCCCCTGAGCACTGTCTCACTAAGGCAACCACTACAGACTTTAGTTATCCGAGGCAGTAGTAGTGCTCTGCCTCAGACTGGTTGCTGGGAGAAACGACTACCCTGTTTATTCCTTTCTCTCTCTCTCTCTCTCTCTGTTTTTTTCTCTCTCCCCTCCCTCCTTATCTCCTTTCCTCTGGTTGCGCTTGCCCAGCCTCCCCCACCCTCCCTTCCCATCTGTATGTGTAGTGCCCCCCCTGGTGACGACAACATGCTCTGTGCCATCACAATAGACCTTGTCTTAGCCTATTCCACCTCACACAACCCCGCTTTCTTTAACTTTGTGTTCTAGATTTGCTTTAATTGTGCTGCCGTTCTTCTCTATGCTACTTCTTTCTCCACTTCCCACCGCCCTCTCCTTGTCACCAGTCATCTTTGCTGACATTTTTGTATTTAACTCCTGTCACTGTCTTTCTTTGCGCGCTTTTCATTTCCACCCTTCTCCAGTTGTGTGTAGTTATATTTTGTCCCCCAGGATAAACATAAAAAGAAATCTTGCCTCCCTACATCCAAACTCACTTACGCTTTAATGCTGACTTGATAACATAACAGTGGGCTGATGCAGTCTTCCCAGTTTAGCTGAGTAAAGTCTTATGAGGACACTGCTAGATGTCATGATAATTGAATTGAAGACTGCTCAATGATCTTTTTTTTCAGAGTGATCATAACTTTTGTTACTTTTGTAAAGGCCATGGATACAGCTGGATACAAAATTACCCTAAGCAGTGAAAATGCATGTTTCATTGCTGTAAACTCTCAGAGAAGATGAGATAATGTAAAGAATGCGAAAGAATGCAGTAATGTTATTCACAAGAAAAAACATCCTTGAAGAAGTGGCTCTCCAGAGAGGGGCCAGTCAGGAGAGTGCTGTGTACAGTAGCTGACTTGTGCAATTAATTATTAATCCAGTTAGCATGAGATTTACTCAGCATTGAATATTCTCTTCTGTTTAACACTTGCATGCAATTGCATATGTGAAACTAGCCGGAGTGTGAGCAAATTGTATATAAAATCATCCAGTATGTGATGTTTGTAGGGAATTGTCAAGAATTATTTAACTGTCAGAAAAGACACCCTTAATCAATCAGTGAATATTTTAGTTAGTAGTTTTGTGACATCTTGTCTATTTTCTTCCATTTCTTTCATGCGCCCTCTTGTTTTTGCTAACGCCTCCTCCATTTTACTGTCAATGTCACCCTTTTGTCAAGCTCTGACAATTTTAGCAACACCTCAAGCCAAATTCAACAGTGTCAGCTATTTGTCACACGTCTCATTGACTAAAGAATGGAGAATGTTATTGAAAATTTTGTATTACAGAATAGGAACACAAGCTGTTGTTAGACACACTGGGAAACCAGCTGGTTGCGGGAGACACACGCTAATACAACTTGTCATATGTGGTCATGTGTAAAAGTTCACAAGCCTCCACGGCTGTAATCAGCCCTGGGGTGTCATCATCTCAGCAGCAAAAGGCAATTTATGTGAGGTCTCTTTCTGAAAGGGTTAATATAGTTGCCTGTGGTTACACACACATGCACACAGATAACATTGTCCCAGAGGTCACAAAAACAAAAACCTCACTTGTTTAAATATGGAATTTAATACTTATTTAACATTGTTTACGTTTTAGTGTATGACAACTTTGAAGGGAAAGGCTGGTTTAATTCTGTGAACACTGATGAAAATTCAAATACTGTATAAACTATTATTTCTTATTAAATAAACATATGTAGCTGAACTGCAAACTGTATTAGATACTGTATGTAGTACGTTTAGTCATCATGCTAGGCTACAGTATGCTAAATAGCTGTGTCAGCTCTTTAGCCTATTCACACAATAAATTTGACTGGGAGTCAAGTGTAATATAATATAATAATATAAATTATTAATTAATCAAGATTGTTTTAAAACCATGAAACTTAATTTCTGTGAAAACCATTAGCAAACCTGCCCTTTATTCCAAGTACTTTGAGGTATAAAATTTGAACCCAATATCCGGGACCACAAACTGTGAGGGTTTAAGATGATGAAGCTGACACCATTCGTAAATGTACAGCAGGAGAATGTCCTGAAATTTTGTTTTGCTGATTAATTCAATTAATAGAGGCACAGCTGTGCATTCCTAATCGCACTGTGTGATCCCATGACATGGTCTTTGTATAGTGCACAAAAAACCCTTCAAAACTTTTGCCACTGTTTAAGGAGGAATGATCGCCTGTAATCCACCACCACCTGCTTAATTATTTTACTGGCATCACTAAGACAATCTCTTAATGTCACTGAGGATGCAGCTCTAACTAACAACTGTCATGTTAGTAAGCATCAGTCATGATACAGGCTGTGTGATTCATGCTCACATTCAAGTCAGAGCAAAACAAAAACAAACAAATGCAACACAACAACAAATAGGCAATTTTCATTCTAAAAGCTGATTTGGTTCATCTCTCATAACTGATAAATGTGATGCTAAACATGTGTTTATGACTGTGTTTTGGTAAGGCTGGTGGTTTTACCAAGACCCATTAAATAAGATCAGTAGTATTTGTGGTTATTTTCATATTTTAGTAATAATTGAGTTCCGGACATTATAAAGTCTTTATCTGAACAAACATTAATATAAACACGGCAAAGCATGTACTGTAACTCTTTTCTTTCAGGGCTCTGGCTGTATTCTCTGTGGTCAGATACACTGACACTGAAAGGCTGAATGTTTGTTATTAGTCTAATCTTACTAAAGCAGATTTATCTGAAGATGCTATTGCCAGATTCAAGCAGATGATTTCAGCATCTTTTGCCTCATCGTCTTGCTACTGTACACAGAGGAGAAGAGTCACCTTAGTCCTTATGAACAGGTTGATTGTCTTGTAGATGATGCTGCAGCTTCTCTACGTACAATGTTAGACACAGTGGCTCCACTGAAGACGAAGGCAACGAATCAGAGGTTAGCTCCACGGTATAACTCAGCAATCTGCAGCACAGAACCTGACAACTACAAAGGCAGTGGCATTCCAACAAAATAAATGTACACTGCATAGCATGGAAGGACAGTCTAATAATATATAAAAAAACACTTTGTGCTGCTAGAAAAACATATTATTGCTCTTTAATTGAGGAAATCAGAAACAACCCCCGGTTTCTTTTCAGCACTGTAGCCAGGCTGACAAAGAGTCATAGCTGTATTGAGTCTACTATCCCCTTAAATCTCAGCAGCAATGACTTTATGACTTTTGCAATAAAATTATCACCATTAGAGAAAACATTCATCAGCATGTTCCTTCACATGACAGAAACCACTGTCTAGATCCATCAGCTTTAAATATAACAAATCCTCTGTCTTAGCGAGCTTTCCCCCAATAACTTCAATAATTAACTCTTCCAAGTTGTCTACTTGTCTTTTAGACCAGGGGTATCAAGGGCCGATGTCCCTGCTGGTTTTCCAACTCTTACCTTGAACAGCCAATCAGCAGCTGAATAAGCTGTGTCAGTTGGCCTATCCAGCTGCTGATTGACTTAACACACCTGATCAAGGTAATCAGCAGGCTTTGTGGAAGGGAGAGCTGGAATACCAGTATGGGACTAGTCTGAGTTTGACATCCCTGTTTTAGACCCAATCCCAACCAGATTACTCAACTTTCTTGAAAAAAACTACTCTGAACCCTGGAGAACTAGCCAACTATAAGCCCATTTCAAATTTACCCTTTATTTCTAAGATTCTTAAAAGAATCGTGGCTAAACAATTATCTGATCACCTGAGTGAAAATAACTTGTACGAAGATTTAGAAAAAATCATATCATTCCCTATCTCTAAGGGAACGACCAACCACCCTGCGGAGAAACTTATTTTGGCCACCTGTATCCGCGATCTTGTCCTTTCGGTCATGACCCGAAGCTTATGACCATAGGTGAGGGTAGGAATGTAGATTGACCGGTAGATTGAGAGGAGATTTCGACTCAGTTCCCTCCTTACCACAACAGACCGCTACACCGACCACTTCACTGCAGCCGCTGCACCGATCCGTCTATCAATCTCACGTTCCTTTCTTCCTTCTTCACTTGTGAACAATACTCCAAGATACTTGAACACCTCCACTGGGGGCAGAAACTCTCCTCCAACCTGGAGAGGGCAAACTACCTTTTTCCGGTCGAGTACCATGGGCTCAGACTTGAAAAAACCGATGCTCATCCCAGCAGAGTGTCCAAAAAATATGGCCAAAGGTCAGGTGATACGACTATGTCGGCCCATAGGCACAAAAAAAAGTGACTGACCTATTCACGATCCAAAGGCACAGGGAAGCTACCCTCTCGTCTACTGGGGAAAACTCCAACACATGGCAGCTGAGCTGGGGAGCTATGAGCAAGCCCACACTAACCTGCCGCCTCTCACTGTGGGCAACTCCAGAGTAGATGAGAGTCCCTCTCAAGGAGTTGGGTCCCAGAGCTCAGGATATGTGTGGCGGTGATGTAATAGAAAAATTGTTTCTTCCTTATTCTATGCAATTATTATATGAATTATGACTTATGTTCTGCAATTAATATCTCATTTTTTGTTTTACATCTGTTTGACATTTCACCTAGATTGTTCAATGGTTGTCTCTGTCTGCTCCCAAACCCAAGGCCAGGGAGTTGTGTCTCTCTGTCTGTTGAGACTTAGTGCTTCTTCCTCTCTGATAGTCACACGCCACTGACGCATGTGTGAGAATGTATACATCTCCACACACACAGCGACTGGGATGAGATGGTGCATGCAATTTATTTTTATAGTAAATCACACAAAAAACAACTCTCTCATCAGCCTCTTGATGGAAATTTTCCACCACAGTTTGTCTGACTATTTCTAGCCAGTACCACTCAAACTCCTGCACAAGCTTAGGTTCCTTCCCCTCCCAGTGAAGTAACATTGTCCCGATAGCCAGATTGGTTGTCAAGAGATTGGCTCCTGCCTTCAACTGCTGCCCAATCCACTATGCACCGCCCCCTTATGGCTCCTCCTGCGGATGGTGGGTACACATGAGGACGGTCGCACGACGCTCCTTCTGCTTTTCCCTCTCTCTCTATCCCTCACTTTGTCTTCACCTACAGGTATCATCGGACTCAGAGCTATGTGTCTTTGACAGTTAACTGCAGATCCAACCCTCCTGCCTGTGCTCTATTGTTGCTTATTGTTGTTTATGTGCTTTTCTCTCTCTCCCCTCACCCCAACCGGTCGAGGCAGGTGGCCACCCACATCCAGCCTGGTTCTGATGAAGGTTTCTTCCTCGTTAAAGAGGGAGTTTTTCCTCTCCACTGTTCCTGTCAAACTGTAATTAAATGCAATGCAATGTATATGGGATTTGTTGGGTTTATTTGTATAAATCCCTTTAAAGTGCCTGGAAATAACCTTGTTATGATTTGGCGCTATATAAATAAAAATGAATTGAATTGAATAGTCTCCTGACAGAGCGTAGTGTACCAATCTGAGTCCATAATTTTTCATAGTGTATATTAGTGTGCAGCGTACTATTACAATAAAAAGTTATTTAATACTTTGGTTCCAAATGGACTTGTGTAAAGTCAGATAAATGTAGTATAGTGATTTTAGCTTGTCTCTGCATCTCTTGCTTGGGCTCTTGCTTGGCAGTTGCTGCTACTAACAATAAAAATAATAACAACAACATGACCCAAATCTGTTGGTGGTGGAGTTGCAAAATGGCCTTTGAATGGGATGGTTTAAAACTGTCAGAAGTGACCCTGTTTAAATGTTCTCTAGCATGGTGCTGTTACACATTTTAGATTGGAAAGTTAAAAAAAAAGTATAGAAAGTATATAATAAATGCGATTTTTGTTACTGTTAAAACCTTAATGTCAGCCATAGCAGTAACTATGTCCTAACCCAAAGCCTGTACTGTATGTTGCCCTCATGCTCAACAATAAATTTGCAACCCTAGACCCTAAGCTACACACTCAAAACTCTATTACATGTGTTTTCAAAGTTTTTATTTTCACAGCAAATCAGGTTTGAAATTAGCAGCTATTCTAAGACAACAACACCTTCTCTCCTTCTAGTTGTAGCACATTAGGCGTCAGAAAACATTTAATGCTGACTGAGCCATGCGATGGTTTAAAAATCCTTCACACACATACACCTTTGAAGGTCAAATGGCCATGAGGCTTGTGAATTAGTACACAGCTGTGGTTGTATTTGCTTGTGCTTCTACACCAACGAATGAAATTAATGTACTGCAGAGAGGTTACCTGAGGACAAGGCCTCACTGAAAACGGGTAGAAAAGCCTTTTGAAACTGTGTGACATTCAACTAAAGCCAATTTTGTTCATTCCACTTAGAGCCATGCTGTTCATTGTATGCTTCACAGTTTCTTGAAAAATACATGTGTTTATTATTATATATTTTAGAAAAATGAACAGACTTACTAATTTTAATGGTATGTTCTTAGAATTACCTGCATAATGTCTAAAAGAACCAATTTTAAGCAGCTTTCAGATGGAATGTTAATAGGGTGATAATAATGCTTTGAGTGCTTTGCGCACTGATCAGCTGCCACCACCATTGCTTTTTTCCAGCTGAATCAGCCAGGAAATTAATTTTTTTCTTTTTTTAACCATGATCAGAAGTAACACAATGTATTTTGGTGTCTGCATTTAAAGCAATTTAGCTGTTTTAATTCACTACTTCATTCTAACCCTGCACTTGACAGTGTGAACGATGGGAAACTCCTACGTACAAAGCACACCTGCCATCAAACTCTTCTGCTTCATCTTTGTTGTCCAGAAATTCAACAGAATGACACCAGTCTTGACACAGTTACCCTTTTGTTTACCAAAGTGTAAACCATTAACTATATGCATAAATAAAAACCAACAGCCTTCTGCTACAACTGGAATGTAGTGTACACAGACAGGTTGGTGATTTACTGTTTTGGCATGTTAACAGTCACTAATTAGCAAAAGACCAGCAGTGCCTACTGCATGCTGATGTCAGGTATGCTTCTGGCGTTTCATCATAAACCCAAAAACGATGTTAGAGTGAAAAATCCCAAAAATCATTACAGCTCCTGAGGGAAGATACAAGCTTATACCAGATTTCATGGGCACTGAGAGCACTGTCACCTCACAGCAAGAAGGTTCTGGGTTCGATTCCCGGAGGCAGCCCTGGTGTGTGGAGTCTGCACGTTCTCCCCGTGTTTGCGTGGGTTCTCTACGGGTTCTCCGGCTTCCTCCCATGTGCATTAGGTGTGCCCGTAGGTGTGAGTGTGTGTGAATGATTGTCTGTCTATGTGTTGCGATGGGCGACCTGTCCAGGGTGTACCCTGCCTCTCACCCGTTACCAGCTAGGATAGGATCCAGCACCCCTGTGACCCTGCAGTAAGTGGTTAAGAAAATGGATGGATAGACCAAAAGTTTAGTTTTAGTTTCAAGACATTAAAGAGAATTTTTTTGGTGGTGCTAAAATAAAAGTCAAGTCACTGGGATTCTTTATCTGAAATTTGGACCAATCAACAGACACAGCTGTTGATTCAGTTTTAGGATGAAGAATTTATGTAATAAGCAAAAGTTAAATATATGAACACTAATTAACATACGTTAAATTAGTGTTAGTAATAATTACCTAAATACTAACCATCTATTTTTGGTCAATATTTATATAACCCTATTTTAAAATAGTTAGTCATTAATAGTTAATAGTTTAATTGAAAACTGACATTATCTAATCTTGTATCTACATACTGAATGTATAAGTTTACAAATATTAGTCAATTACAGTAGTATACAGTGGCAGCGGTTCAAAGTGACTAGGGTTTTTACTGCAGTACCGACGCGTCGCCACGGTGCAGGGAGTGCGTCGCTGACTAAAGATTTTTAATCCTGCAGCCGGCTGAAAAAAATCAGGACGCTAGTCTCGTTTTAACCACCAGGTGGCGCAGCGTTGATTAGAAGCCTCCAAAGCACTACAGCGTAACTGAGGTCCGACTGTTCATTTCTACCTGTAACACACATATATTACACCAGACCTATTTCATTATTAAGTTTTTACTACTAAGTATCTGTTGTGTGCTAAAACGTGGGGAGTGTGAAGGGCAACAACTTGTTGATGGCTTAGTTATTTTCTGTTCACTGCACAGTTATAATTGTTCTGTGTGGTTTAAAACAGGCAGCGCCACAGCAGCGTTCTTGTTTTCATTCTCCTCAGCTTTTTCGTGTGTTTAAATAGAAGGCGTCTCTTAAAAATATGTACACACCCACCGCTCTAACATCTGATACAACATTTTGGCTTCACATAATTCCGTGATTATGCGTCGCGGTTTAATTCACATAATTTGAATGCGCATGGCCAAGTAAAGACGTAGAGCGCAGTCCATCTGCGACTACAGCCGCTTATTTAGGTTTTAAACTTCCACGACTTGTTAATGAATGTTTTCCAATAGTCGTAGATTATACGTAAATGACCGTAATAATCATAGGAATTTGTTTTACAGCAGTTGTCGATCGTAATTTTGACAGGACGCCAGAAATCAGCAGATCTACAGCGACGCATTACAGCACCATGTTTGTTCCTACGCGTTTACTCTGTGTCTGCAGAACTGTGGTTTGACTTGTTTTGACTGTGCGTGTCATTGTAACTGAGTGGCTGACAGCACTTATTCGACCCGTGTACGTTTCAACATTTTCATTTCCCATCCGTCCATCCAGCCACTTTCACCGGCGTTTTCGTTTCTCTTTCGATGAGCGGCAAACGGATTTTAATCAAAGCACCGCCTTACAAACCAATAAAACAGGCAAAAATATTTGTTTTTTACAAAAAGACACGCAATTGGAGTTAATATGTTTTTATTGTTTAGAGACAAACGGAAAACACAAAAAGTCATTCTCTCGTTACCTCTGCTTATAATTTGGTGGCGACATCAAACTCTTACACAAACACATGACGTGTTTCGGAATCATGTGTCCAGACAGAGAGTGACCAATACACAAATGTATGGATGTGCAAATGCGGCCTACGAGAGGAACGGGGGAGTGGTGCACTAAATGTGGCGAGAATTTGTTTTGACTGTGCGTGTCATTGTAACTGAATGAGTGGCTGATGTGACTTATTCGGTCCGTGTATGTTTCAAAACTTTGATTTCCCATCCGTCTATCTATCCTGAATAAAAGCACCGCATTACAAACCAATAAACCGAACAAAAATATTTTTTAACAAAAACACACGGACTTGAATTTAAAGCTGTTTTTTTTTCGTTTAGAGAAAAACGAAAAACTAAAAACCTCTGCTTTTAATTTTTAATCGACCCGTCCACGGAAGCTCATCTGTGGACGGGTCGCGGGGCAGCAGTCTTAGCAGAGAGCTCCCGACTGCCACTCGAATGAAACACGAGATCGAATGATATGTGATGTGTTTCGTACTCAGATGACTTGGATCTGAGTTCGACCAAGCTTTTGCTTGTCTCATGTTTGCTCACAGTCGCAAAGGCAAACTTCTCATCCCTCCCCTCCCCCGTAGAGGCGCATAGACATGCTAATGTGTTGCTACTACTCGATCAGCAGGTGAGAAATACTTCAGCTTCAGGACAAAGCTCCGTGGGAGACTGGGCAGCATCGGGCGGCGTGATCAGCTGCAGGTCTAAGACTCATTAATGCAGCAAGTAGTTTGTTCTATATGTTTACTCTGCAAAAATAAACGTATGTATTTATCGTAGCTTTCTGGTCTAAGTTATTTGTAGCACTTCACGACATTCGTTTAAAATATGCAGTGCATTTTAAAATGAAAATACTATTATTATTATTTATTACCTTTATTGTAAACACAGTAATAATTGCACAATTTGGACTGGCGAAGATTTGCGCTTCTTTCATAATAATCATGGATAATCAAGGAAGAAACTGCAGTTCATAGATGTTATTCGGGGACGGTTTAATAAAGATTCAGTGTGGTTTTCAACTGAACTGTCAGCCAAGGTACGTGCATTATCAAATGAATGCGCCTGTCAGCGGGGAAGACATCAACTCTATTCAGTCGCTCTTCAGTCGCCGCTGCCGTCTCCTCCCCAGTTCACACATCTTAACACTAGGACTACTGGGTTTTCTAAATATACCAGTTCCTACTACAAGGTGTTCCTACGAAGTTAACCAGCTGTTTATTTCGTTATTACTCCTTTCACCTGTACCACATAAAGTCATTGCAAAGCTACAGTCGTGTTCCTACGAAGTTAACCAGCTGTTTATTTCGTTATTCCCTCTTTCATGTCCGTCTGGAGAATGAAAGTGGGCGTGGCCATCCACGTCCCAGAGCAGGGACACTGGGGGAAGGGGAAACACGCATCAACACGCAGGACAAAGATCTGCGTTTCTCTGCTGCTACAGCCTCGGCTGCGTTGGGTTGTTAGTCTCCCTTTCACCTGTACCATATGAAATGTGTTCCTACGAAGCTGATCAGCCGCTTTCACAATCAGAATCTTTTTTATTCCCCATGCAGGTTTGAACAAGGCAAACATTATTTTTATTTACAAAAAAAAATTAATACGTTTACAGATTGACCGGTGATGCCGCACGGGTTGCTCTCAGTTAAAACAGCTGTTTGAAGCAGGGAAAAGCGAGTTAGCTGTCCTTGTCGATTCCTTGACAATGTTTTATCATCGGTTAGATCTCTGAGCCCTGACTTTTATGACTTCTTTGGATTAAAAAACAAATGTTGAATGTTCTCAAATAATATAATATTGCCGCGGCTCCCAGTGTTTGTTTTTTTCATTGAAAACGTGGGTGTTACCGGTGGCAGACCTCTGGTCTAGATCATCCTTATTCACTTTTTTAATTTGTAGTAGTGTAACCTTAGTTAGTATTCCTTTTTATTTTTTTATTTTATGTTTGGGAAACATGACATTTCAGATACTGTGATTTTATTTGTCATCAACATTAGTTCCTACCTGTCCGTGTTGACGGGGGACAGGAAAAAGGTGACGCGCTTTGGATAAGAGCGGCGTAAAGACAAAAGTGTACATGTGCCGTACTGTCTTGCCGTGTGATGCATTAAAGAAGCATTCCACGTAAAGAAAATTGCCCGTACCAACAGCAAGAAATCAGGGTTACAGTAGCTTGTCTGCCATAAATCGAACGCTGCACGCGGGAGGGCGCACCGTTCAGCTTCTTATTTTCGGTTTTAAACTGCCATAATTTGCCATAATTTACTTACGTTCATAACTTCATACTATAACGCGACCAGCGGTTCATGGTCTTGGTGATCCATGCACTAAGTAATACAACGTTGTCATCTCGTGATCACATGATGATGATGAGACGCTGTTTTTCCAATAATTAAAATAAAAAAACTGCTTCCACTCAGATTCGAACCCCGGACAAAAAGTCTTATGCTATTCATGTTAACCACTAGGCCACCCAAGACCTGATCATTGGTTGTTCTACAAGAGGCTATATGACGTAAGCAACTACGATGTTTTAGGACCAAAAGTGGGAGTCAATCGCCACCTACAGGCCAGAAGGACGTAACACACTCCTCCCGCAGTGCAAACAGGGCACTGACGCGGCAGATTTGAATCCCAAACACGGTGGGGGTAGACACTTTTACCGGCTGCCTCTGTATGCAGCAGTATAAAGTTGTATTTCCCTTCATAAATAAACAGTGGCATTCTAACTATTAAATATATTCATGTACAAACCAAAATTAAGACTACTGGGAGTATACATCCTTATGCACGCACACAGTTGTAATCCTCTATTTAGATGCTAATTAAATTGAAATGGTTAAGGTGTCTTCACACTGCAGATAATTCAAACACACACACACACACACACACACACACACACACACACACACACACACACACACACACATGCACACACAAGCACACACACTTTACTATTTCAACATCCCCTACTTCTGGCTATGTGAAGTCTCAGCGTCTGTGTGTATGCGGACCCAAAATTGTCTGTGACTCAGAAATCACACAAGGGAGGGGTCAGGGCATGAGGCAGCACTCACAGGAACATGTGCATGCTCACTGACACTGAATACATGCACATGCGCACGAACACAAAGCGACAATCCTCTGTTGATGTCACATATCGAGGTGACCTGAGCTGTCCTCTGCTTTCGGTGGCTCCATCTGCCCTCACTGCTCCTAATCCAGCTCACTCCATTCTACTAATCCAACACACAAACCCACACACCTTCATGCATGGTCTGTAACACAAACATGCTCATACAAATCACACATTCTTGCACGTGTTTAAAGTTGCATATGGATAGTGAAGAACCCTAAAAGCTTTAACCTGATGTGTAGATCTTCGTAAAAGGGCAAAGGTGACCGAGAACCAAGTTTTATTTTCTCCAGCACTTAATATGCACAATGAATATCATCATCATGCCATTTTTACTGTGAGGTTTTGAGGTAGTACAAATGTGTGATGTGAATGACAATCAAACAACTTGTCATAGACCTGAAATATCAGCGGCATGCCAATTAAACACAAGACCCAAACAACCTTATCTACCGTTTTCAACTGCATTCTTTAACACCATCTTCTGGATATGAGCACAAACACTAATATTAATAGTGACAACAGCACCACAGTTTCTCATGATAAAAATTAATATATAGTTGTGTTAAGGGTTTTATTTCTTGCTATTACAAATCATCAATAATTCCGTTAAAAATGAACCTTCATAACCAATGACAGATACTTACACAAAAGCTTCTTCTGACACCATGACTGAATATTGTGGGACATTTTCATTTTAGAATCAGGTTTGGACTGAGGCTTATGAATTTATTTAATAAAAATGTGAGGGTAGCATGTGTAAGAGTCTGTGTGTGTGAGCCTGCACGTGCTGAGGAAACAGAGGGCACATGGAAGCGTATAGTGTGTTTGTGTGTCTGCCTTTCCTAATATGCTCATCTTAATTATTAATACTTGGAAGAAAATGTTGCTGCATCTCATCTTTCATCCAACTATTAAAGCATTATCACAGACAGCAACAGATGTTTTATCTGACTCCTCTGTCAAATCACAGTTAATCTCGGTCTTCCTTTGTGTTCACATCAGAGATGCGCACACACAAATATACACACGCCCTCCGTCTCACCCTTTCTCATCCCCATCTGAGGAGTTGCTGTCTGTACAGCAGTACATTGGCTCCATCCAGCATCCAGTCACAGGACAGCAAGGCAGACCATGACCTCCTCAGCCAGCTCAGCATTCGCCATCATCCTTGTCAGTAGACAGCCGTAGGATAATTTGGCCAGTTATTGGCTGGGAGGACAGTGGGCAGGACATCAGTGAAGCATGTGAAAGCTAGAGGGGCACAGACAGAATAGACATACGCATAGTGACACAATAAAATATCATGCACAATCATCAGCATTTTCACATGGCTTCTATGCTGATGATGCATTTTTTTTATCTGTACGTAAAAAGCTAAAAATTATTATGTTCTTTTTACATTGAATTGTGATTGTGCAAATAATATTGAGTCAAAGTAATGATACTACTGTACATGCAACATTTGAATGCATAAAACATTTAATAATACTTAGTAGCTAATAAATTAATGCACAGTTCATAGTTAATCTACCTGATGAGCAGCTGTGAAAAATATCAGCCTATTGTTAAGAGTGAAATAAACTAGTAAGTTATAAAACATATCAAGCACTTAAATATTATCGTAAAGAATTGTGTCTTCATTTCTTATTCTGTTACTGCATGTAAATTGGCAGAGTCAATTTTCTAACCTCTCTACGTTTGACCACTAACCTCTGTTGGGTAAAACCAAAAGGCTTAGTTGAAAAAAAAGCACAAATAGAAAGTATTACAAATTTTGCAATAAAATTTAATACACAACACCTGGGATGGCACAGGTTGCCTTACTACAAGGAGGTTCTAGGTTTGATTCCTAGGTAAAGTTCTCTGTGGAGTCCCCACATCTGTGTCCATTTGCTCTGTGTAGACGTAGACTTTAAGGAGTTTCTAAATAGGTGTGAGTGAGACTGAGTGGGTTGACAGCTGGGATAGGCTCCTACACGCCTGTGACCCTTACAGGGTCTAAACGGAAGATGAGTGAGGCATGGGATTAACCGGCTGAAGGACAAAAAAGACTTCACCATATTTACACGGGTTGCATAACAAAACTGACAACTCAAAATATGTTCAACTTAAATAGGCTGGCACATTCATGCCTTTTGATTTCCTTGGTAAATATTTGGTGCAATCTTCTGAAGCCTTTGTGCATTTCCTGTACAATACAGCATTTGTGTTCACTGTACTTTGTTCGACACTATAGTTCTAGATCTATTAGAGGAAATTAACTCCAGCCAATCTAATTTACTATAAGCTACTTACAAGTCCAGTAAAATAAATTTAGGATCTCACAATCATTAATTAATTAGTTTTAATTAGTTTTTATTTTATTTTTAATTAGTTCTCTGTATAAATGAACTGTTGTAAAATTTACGGTTTTAAATGCAAGTCAAATCAAAATTCTCCCAATGAACAACCCAGGAAGTAATAGGATGTTATATACAAGAATAATATGGATATAGTTAAATTTGTTCTGTGTGCAGGATGTCAATCTCTCAGGTTTTACTTTGTTTGATATGATTTTCTCTCTTTGTACTTGATGTGATATAGAACGCATCCTCTCATTCTAAGGTTAGTGCTGTTAACATTTTTGCATACTGTACTCTAAGTAGTACAAGCAGTAGTGGTGAACTAGTATAGTACTACTGAAGCTGCTGTATACTAACAATACACCATTCAGTATTTTTTTATTTCTAAATTATAACAGTATAACAGTTTTAACTTACAAGGATATATTAGGTTATTAGGGCAATTATGTATTTCAGGATGCCATGGTATGAATAGAATATTCTAAACTTTGTATATTCTAGTAATTAATACATTATATTATTAGTGGGAGGAGTGTGCTATTACTTTTTATGTTTTCAGCTTTTCAACTTTTAACGTTATTCAACTTTGTTCATTGTGTTTTTATAATGGTAGTCTATGGGAATCATCATTCAACCTTCTGTCAACTTTCCTCTTTTCATCCGCTTCTGTCATCGTCATACTTTGACACAGAAACGTCATTTGAACTTCAAAAGCATCTATCATCCTTCAACTCTGTCTGTGTAGATCAGCCTCTTTGTCTCTTTTGTAGTTTTTCGACTTGTGACCGTTTAAATATTGAGTGGTTTTTGGTAAATTTTCAGTTTTTCTATTAGCTAGAGTCAGTGATGTCACAGCTAAAGTGTGGGGACACTTTTTTTAAGACAGAAATTTTACCTTTAACTCATCACCAAAGCCACAATTTTCACTATCAACATAATTTTTTCAACTCAGACCTACACTTTAGTCACTATTACCCTCAAAGTGCAGAGACATCCAGACGTTTGGGAGAATCGTGAATGTGGCTACAATCTTTGGTCCTCAATCATAAAATTCACACTATTTGTTCAATGAAAATTTGGGATTCATAAAGTTATTTCTGTGATACCTATTATAGTTTTGCTGAAATAAGCCTATTTATCAGACTTGAAACTCTGCTTTCACGGAGCAGAGTGAGCTTGATTTTCATCTCCATAACATCAACTCAAACAGTTTGATTGACAGGTCAAGCTCCTGATACACAGAATGTGTTGTCTATGTTCTTGTGCTTAGATTTTTTTTTACCTTGGTGAACTTTTCATAATGTTGGTCAACTTTTTAGTGTTGGTTAAGTTTGTAATCTTGCTCATCTTTTTAATCTTTGTCAACCCTTTAAAGTCGGTCAACTTTTCAGTGTTGGTCAACTTTTTAATGTTGTTCAACTTTTCTTCAATGTTGGTCAACTTTTTAATCTTTGCCAACTTTTGACATCAGCAGCTTTTCAGCGTTTTGAGCCTTTTCGGCAACAGAACAGAGAAATTACTTCTTCTGTCCAGTTACCATTGCATCCTGAGATAATTACCATAATTGACCTTTTGTATAGGTACGTGTTGGCATGGGTTATATCACAAAGCTTTAATATGTATGAAAAAAAAAATCAAAATAATTTGTACTAGCATACTTCATTATTAGTATTTCATACTAGATCTTTTACTGTACACTTACTGGCCATTTATACCTGTCCAGTTTAGTGCAATGCGATACAGAAATGCTGCCATAATTCTTTTACAAGACAATACAGTAATTTCTTTAGTAGTTTTAACTTGCACCTGTCAGAAATGTGCTAATTCTACTGTATGTTTATTATAACATTTATTCTTATACATTATACAACACCAGGAAAAAGGAACATGAGAAACTAGAGAAATACCAAGGGCTCAGAGAAGAACTGGAGAAGGCTTGGGGGGTGAAGGCCACAGTGGTGCCTGTGTATGTATGACTAGATTTCTAGATAAACCAAAAATCTCAAAGAAAAATTGTTTGAAAAGAAATATATTTATATGGTACTGCAGGCAAAAGCCTTTAACTAATACACAGTAATAAATACAATTAGAAATGTAGCTTTGGAGAGGAACCTTTCTATTCTATTAATAATTTAGCCAAGTTGATTTATTTAATTGATAATTTAGCCAAGTAAAATATGAACATTTTGTGCCAAACCCAATTCAAATGGTTCATTCAATGGTTTCCACCATTTTTTTACATATTTTACATTAGACTTTTATCAAACACAATCTCTGTCGCTAAAATTAATCTTTATTTCAAGTTTCAAGCCCTGAAGATGTAATATGAACATCTGTAATTATGTTTTTGTGTTATTAATATTGGAGTCTCCTTCTCTGTGTTTCTTTCCAGACCTTTAGCCATCCCTCAATTTTCAACCGCTTTATCCAGGGCAGCAGTCTAAGCAAGTAACTTCAAATTTCCCTCTCTCCAGACACTTCCTCCAGCTCTTCCGGTGAGACCCCAAGGCGTTCCCAGGCCAGCCGAAAGACATAGTCCTTCCAGCGTGTCCTGGGTCTTCCCAGGAGCCTCCTACCTGTGGGACATGCCCACCCTGCGGAGGAAACTCATTTGGGCCACTTGTATCCGCATTCTTGTCATGACCCAAATCTCATGGCCATAGGTGAGGGTAGAAACATAGATTCAATGGTAAATTGAGAGCTTCGCTTTCGGCTAAGCTCCCTCTTCACCACGACAGACCAGTACACCGACCACATTACTGCAGCTGCCGCACTGATTTGTATGTCAATCTTCCGCTCCTTCCTTCCCTCACTCGTGAACAAGACTCAAAGACACTTGAACTCCTCCAATCTAGAGAGAGCAAACCACCTTTTCCGGTCGAGAATCATGGCCTCAGACTTGGAAGAACTCTTTTTCACCCCAGCCGCTTCGCACTCAACTGCAAACCACCCCTGGGCACGCTGGAGGTCATAGCGCGATGAAGCCAACAGGACAACGTCATCCGACAAAAGCAGAGACACAATCCTGTGGTACCCGGACCAGACCCCTCCAGCCCTGGCTGCGCCTAGAAATTCTGTACACAAAAATAATGAACAGAACCGGTGACAAAGGGCAGCCCTGCCGAGGTCCAACAGGCAATGCGAACCAAGCTCCTGCTCTGGTTGTAGAGACCGAACAGCCCTTAGAAAAGAGCCTTGGACTTTATACTTCCAGAGCACCCCCCACAGAATGCTACGAGGGACGCAGTCAAATGCCTTCTACAAGTCCTACAAAACACCTGGTGAGGGCATATAGCTGGTCCAGCATTCTACGACCAGGTCCAAAATCTACATTGTTTCTCCTGTATCTGTGGTTCGACTATTGGCCGAATTCTCCTCTCCAGTACTCTGGGATAGACTTTCGACAGGGAAGCTGAGAAGTGTGATCCCTCTGTATTTGGAACACACTCTCCTGGCCCCCTTTTTATAAAGAAAAATTGTTTTTCGTGGCGGCCTTTTTGTTTACTATTGTTATCTTCAGATTTTTTTATTAGTGTGAGAGCTGGCAACAGCTCAATCAAATTATTATTATTATTATTAGTTGTTGTAATGTTTATCACAGTGAATGCTTCCAGCAATTTATAGCACAATGCATTGTGGGTGATGCAGCATGACAGAACGTGGTGTTAATAGGAGTGACCCTTGCAATGAATAATGAACGATTTTTGGATTAGGCTCTTAATGTTGACATAAGAGACTAATCTTTATGTTTAAGTACAATACTTTTTTATTTATTTTATTTTTATTTAAATTATACTTTAATCACAGAGTGCTGTTCTGCTTTGTCCTTTCGCTTATATTGCAGTGATGTGTCGTTCGTGAACGATTCGTTCAATATGAACAAATCTTTTATATGACTCGGATGGAACGAGTCCTCTCAGTGAACGACTCCTTCAGCATGTGCAGTACCTTCTCTCGCCACATGGCAGCAGCTGCTTAAACTCAGTCAGCAGGACCGGAAACAGAAATGTTTTGTTCAGGACTGACTTAACTGAGCGTCCTTCATCAAGGATTAGTTCTTTTGTCACATGACAGCCGAACTGCGCAGGCTCTGTAAAGCAGCAAGCGCTCTAGTTCGTTCCTGATTCGTTCCTACAGTTTCATATGGATCGTTCGTTTGTTCTTTTGTCACGTCACGGCTGTGGCTCAACTACGGTGCTGTGTGGACTGAAGGAAATGAGCGATGTCTGATTTCTGATGTTTATTTATTTGTCACCTGACAGCCAACATATATTATTTATTCATGGAATCATAATTAATTAGTGGTCTTTGATTATTGTAGATGTGTGTAGTGTTATTATGTATATAATGTAAAGTGTGTTTGTAAATAAATACTTGCGAACATTATATCAATATGTTGATTTTGTGGTCTTGTATACTCTATCACAATCATAAAATATGATAATAATAATAAGAATAATAATGTCACGTTTTGGCCAAGATAATTGATATAACCAATGCACCAGGTAAATATTTTAGGGAACTTATTGTTACTTTGTGCTTTAAAAGTCTCACTAATTGTCAAAATAAGTTTTACTTTCACTTTACCAGCCGTCATGTAAAAGGCAGCTCGGCTGCGCGATTTAGTTCATCATTCTTGTTCTCGTTTATAGTTCATCGTTCACAGCTTTACGCTCAGTGGCGAGCACGAAGTACTACAGTTCTTTGGGGACTCGTTCCCATGGGTCGTTCGTTCGTTCACTTGTCACGTGACAGCTGTAGCTCGGCTACGGGGCTGTGTGAACTGATAAACAAGGAAATTAACAATGTCTGATTTGTGACTTTCATTTATTTGTCACCTGACAACCGACATACAATATTTATTCATGGAATCATAATTATATGGTGGTCTTTGATTCTTGTAGATATGTGTAGTTTAATTGCGTATATAATTTAAAGAGTGATAAGTGTGTTCATAAATACTTTTGAAATTTCTATTAACGTGTTAATTGTGTTATACTTTGCCCTAAAATAATAATAATAATAATGTCACGTTTTGGCCAAGATAAATGCACCAATGCACCAGGTAAATATTTTAGGGAACTTATTGTTACTTTTTGCTTTAAAAGTCTCACTAATTGTCAAAATAAGTTTTACTTTCACTTTACCAGCCATCATGTAAAAGGCAGCTCGGCTGTGTGTTTTAGTTCATCGTTCTCGTTCATAGTTCATCGTTCACAGCTCAGGCTCTGTGGCGAGCACCAAGTACTACAGTTCCTTTGAGACTCGTTCTTATGGATCGTTCGTTCGTTCACTTGTCACGTGACAGCCGAGCCGCGCAGGCTCTGTAGCGAGAAGCAGGCGCTCCAGGGAAGATGCAGGACATAAGTCACGTTACTGTGGTGCCTATTTGCTAGGTTTTCATATGGTTAGAATTGCTAGTGGTCAGTAGATAGTGTCGCAGCCATTATTACAACGCCCACAGCGCCACCTGCTGTTAATGACCGAAATGAACGACTGACTCGAAATGATTCATTCACTGTACTGAACGAGACTTAAAGATCCGAGTCAGTTGAAAGAACGGAACTTTCCATCACTATTATATAGTCAAATATAATAATTAAAAATAATAATGCATTATTTTGAATATGCACATTTGGCTCAGATTAACACTTTACTAGACTACAGAAACATCCAAAATAAATAATATAAGAGTGCCTCTTGACACGCAAGAGGCGGGGCCAATTAACTGACTGTCCAGTTAATGCCTGTATTTATCTGTAGGTAAAATCATTCATGTCTCACACAGCAATAGCACCTCTTGGTGAGCACTCTTTGTAGAAAGCAAACATTTCTTTATCACACACCCAGCAAATCACTGCTCGTTGATGGTCACTCCCACACACAATCCCCTCACTCATGGTGTACCACGCAAAAAAGAACAAAAACAAAAAGAACTGGGTTCAATTTCTGTCTGAGGCATGTTTATGCAATCACACAATTATTTATATAAATATTTGTATTTCCCAGATAAAGTGAGTTATACTGTATGCTTAACGTATCACTATATCAGTAATCTATATCATAGATGAAGAACTTTTAGAAAGTTTTAGGTTTTAGAGTAGGATCTACACAGCCACTATTAGCAGTGATTTAAGCAGCTAGTTTGGCCTAGTGGTAAGAAAGCATGACTCTAATGCAGGAATTCCTGGCTCAAAACCTGACTGGAGCAAGTCTTTAAACATTATTCAGAAGAAGGATTTACAGCACTAAAGTCATGTGTAAAACACTATAGTTTTTAGTGAAATCAAACTGCTTTTGTTTTATTTGTGCACATTAAGCTCTGCATCTTCTTCTTTGCAGATCTGATCAGCTATACATTCAACTCATCGTCTAGTTTCAGTAATGTTTCAACCGATTAATTACAAATAGTTAATTAGAATATTTTACAGTAGAATAAGGCTTGTTTATGCGCCCAGTTTTTAATATAACTATATTGATTTCCTTCAGATATATATGAGTTATAAATTCAATATATCAGCAACTTTCAGCTGTATTATAAAAGGGTCATCTGTGACTAGTCATTCACACTGTTGTACACTTTAGCAATTAACCACAAACACTTTTCAAAAGAAAAGCACAAATTCAGATCTTCAGCTTTACATAGCAATCTTTCTGCTTTCAAATGGTTTATTATGACCTTATTATATAACTATTTTACAGTTTAGTAATTAGACATACACTTCCAATCTACCACAAATCCAAATCTTTAGATAAAATACCACATTTTTTGACTGATTAATTATGATTAGGTAATGAGACTATGTTACTGTTTAGCAATTCCCTGCACATGCGTCATCAAATACTCCAACTTTCCTAATTTAAAATTCAGCTACTTCCTCTGCAGCTGCTTTCAGCTGTTTTAAATGTTTCCACAGCATTATTCTTTCAGCTCTTGGACTCTATTTACCTATTTTGATACATTCAACTATATTTCATCAAGTTCAGCAATCCTAAATAAATACTTTCTTCATTTTAGCGTTTCTTGAATTTCAACAGATCTCTTTGAACTATTCTTAATTTGAAATTCAACTGCTTCAGCTTCTTCTGAAAATATTCAGCTCTGTTTAAACAACTGCCAGTTCTGTTCAGACGCATTCATCTATACTTTATGTGCTTAAGCTACTTTCAGATATGTTTTAAACTTTTCAGCTATTTCCAGCAATTCTTCAGCAATACGTTCAGAATGGAAGCATTCACTGTGCATTTTTCTATGGAAATGCTTTATCTAGTTATCACAGCGAATGCTTCCAGCATTCACTATTTAGTTGTAATCTTTATTATTAGTGGGAGAGCTGAACAGCGTTCACACTATTGTTTTCTTCCGTCTTTATTATTCCGTTTCTTCTTATTCCGCCTTTTTTTCGATCGCTATCTACTTTAGAACACTTCATTGTAGAATCGTCATTCAACTTTCTAAACGTGTGTCACAGCCACAATTTTCACTCTATCAACGTAATTGTTTCAGTAAATCGTAGTCATACTTGTCTTCTTTCTAATGATGTGTCTGGCTATACCCTCAGACCTATACTTTAGTTGCTATGGACCTCGAAGCGCAGAGAGATCCTGAATTCCTCCCATAGACTCTAATGATAATTTTCGGCAGACATCTGGGGAAAAAAACAGGAGGAGACATATTTCGAAATTGTTACTGTGGCTACAAGCTTTCGTCCTCAAACATAAAATTAACTCCACATTTTCAGGGAAGCTTTAAGATTCATAAAATGAAAATATTTTTGTAATAACTATTATGGTTTTGCTGGAATAGGCCTATTTATCAAGGGTGAAAGTCTGCTTTCACAGAGCAGAGTGAGCCTGATTTTCCCGCCTTCTGTCTCCATGGCGACGGCGCAGGTGCAGATTTGACTGACAGGTCAAACTCCTGATAGTGTAAACAGCAGTTCCATGCTTATTACTGATTAGTCAACTATACTATTGGATTGTGTAGTAATTAAGCACACACTTCCTTTAAATCCTTTCAAAATAATAGCACCAAGCCAAATATTTAGCTTTAATAGCATTATTTCTGCTTCTGGCTGGGTAATTATGACTATTTAAAGATAGATTAACAGTTTAATAATTACCCACACATACTTCCCCTACGTCCTTTCAAAATAAAAGCACCAATGCAATTTATTAGCTTTAACTGCACTGTTTTCGCCTTTGAATGCTTAATTATGACTATTTAAAGACTAATTACATTATTACCAATTTAATGTATTACCCTAAATGGCAAGGCTTTTGTTTCTGACTGGTAAATTTTGACTAGTTAATAAATTATTACACAGTTAAGGAATTAATTACAGTATATTAGTTATATTATATTAGTTACATTACGTACTTTTCGCCGTATAAGGCGCACTTTTTTTTCCCCAAAACTGAAGGGGAAAAGTTGGTGCGTCTTATACAGAGAATGCAGAGATCCGCGGAGCGGAGCGTGGTCACTGCCACAGGAAAGGCCGCGGCTTCGGTCTAATGCTGCTCCTGGAGGTGTCACCCACCTTCAGTGCACTTTAGTTCCACACACTCACATCCAAGCTGGGTTGCAGGGTTCTGGGGGACCTTTTTCTGCTGCCCTCTGCCTCCCCCGGGTTGGGGGGGTTGGTCGGGGCTCGGGAGGAGCTGCGGTCCCTGCCTGGGGCCACATGGACGGCAGGCCGGAGACCTACCCTCCCCACGAATGTGATCAAGCGAATGGTGTGGGTGCGAGAATGTATCTGAGAGTGCATTGGTTCACGTATGATTGACTAGTTTGTTGTGAGAGAGTCTATGGTGTGTGTGTGTTGATGTGATGATGTGTGTTGCACATGTGGGTGGGTGTATGCGTCTGTGTTTGTGTGAGTTGGTATGCGTGTGGTGTGGTTGAAGTGTGGGGGGTCCGGTTTTTCGCCCGGGGTACGATGATCGTCTGCCTGGGTGGTCTCTTTTCTGCTGACCCCACCAATTGCTGGCCTTGTGCTGCAGGCCGCTGTGGCACCAGGGGATGAGGTCGGGCCGATGGGGTAGGCCCCGCTCCGCTCGTGTGGGGGTGGTGGACTGGGGGCGGGCCCCACTCTGGGCGCGGGGGCATCTTCTGGCGGGCTCCCTACGGACCGTGGGTCCTCGGGCTATACTCTTTCAGGCCGACCCTCCCGCCGGGGGGAGTGTTTGCCCCTAGTTCTCATGGGGCGGACAGCGTTGACCCCCGGTGGTATTAGTATTAATCTCCAAGGTAAACCACAGTACAAAAATTGTTTAGTTATGAATGTGTTAGCCTAAGGTACATCCATGCTTCTTATTTATTTATTTATTTATTTTTTTTGCTCCGATTGTTTACTTAACAGATTTGCTTGGTTTCAGCAGCTGGTTGCACCCCTTAACCCCCCCCCCCCCACCCTCCCGCATACACACCCTAAAGCAGAAACCTAACCTGTCCACCAACACAGCAACATCACACACATTTTGGATTAGCTAAATAAACCATTAAATAAACCATAAATCAGGAAGAGTATATATATTCTATATATACTCTTCTTGTTAAAGCAAAGCTGTCCATCACAATGTGGCATTCAGCGTAATATATGCTGCTTGCTAAACTGCTGGAAAGAACAAAAAAACAAAAAACAAAAAAAAAAAAAAGACACACTTCCTTTTAATCCTTTCAAAATAAAAGCACCAAGCCAAATAATTACCTTTAAGAGCAATATTTCTGCTTTTTGGCTGGGTAATTATGACTATTTAACTATTTATTTTTATTTAGATTAACAGTTTACTAATTCCCCACACATGCTTCCCCCTACGTCCTTTTAAAATAAAAGCACCAATGCAATTTATTAGCTTTAACTGCACTGTTTTTTGCCTTTGAATGGTTAATTATGATTATTTAAAGACTAATTGACAGTTACGCTATTACCCCCACACATTTACTCTAAATCCTTTTAAAATAAAAGCACCAATGCAATTTATTACCTTTAATGGCAAGATTTTCAGAAAATTTCTGGTTCTGAATAATTACCAATCGATAATGAGACTATTTTACAGTTCAGTAAATAATCACCCATACTTATTACAGTGCTTTTATTCTTAAAGGGCTTAATCTAAATCTTTTGCTTTAATAGGGCTATTTTTCCTTTTGAATGATAAATTATGACTATTTAATGACTTTTTCATAGTTTAGTAATCACTCATACACAACCTCCAAATTCTTTCAAAATAAAAGCCCCAATGTAATTTGTTAACTTAAATGGCAATATTTGTGTTTCTGAATTCTAAATTTTGACTAGATAATAAACTATTACACAGTTAAGGAACTAATTACAAATACTTTCTTCAAATCAAAAAGCTAGTCAGCTTATTTATGATTGTCAACAATGCATCTTGGTCAATTTTTTAATCTTTGACACATTTTCACCTTGGTCAACTTTTGAATGTTTTTAATCGCCATCTTCTGTCATAGTTTTAATCTTTGTCAACATTTTCTCTTTTTCATCGTTTTGCCGTAGTCAACTTTTTAACGTCAGCAGCTTAATCAGCGTTTGGCTTCGTTGCAGCAGCAGATCAGTCCCACGTAATTTCTCGAGAATCTACTTTTTCTAGTTTGTGTTGTATTCTTGTGTTTAATGTACTTGTGGATTATTGTGGGAAATATGTGTCATTGAGTATACCTGTCTAAGAGTATTATTGGGCTAGAAATGTGTCGACTTTATTTACCGAACTTTCTGGCAAATGGTTCCTCCCAGTTAAAGGTGGTGGTGCCAGGCCTTTAAAAGGTCCCTGCACATGCAAAGTTCACTTTTTGGACATTCTAGTACATTTATATGACTGCCTAGTTTATGTTAAGACACTCCTGGTGTGTTAGAAGTACACCCCCTACTTATTTCACATTTTTGAGAGTTTATCCAATCCGGTTCAAGAACCATTGTTTCAAATTTGGCGGACTATGGCGGAGAACCAGCTTCAGCCCCGCCCAGACAAACCTGAACCCCTAAATGTACCTGCCATATTGCGTTTCAGTCACTCACTGTGCATTCTAGCATAGTAGGTGGCGGTAATGCACTTTTCAGTTGGTTGCCACCCGCCATTTAAAAGACAAAGGAAGAAGTCAATCACTGTGACACAAACTGACATGGCGCCATTAGGGTTCAGAAAGGGCTCCGTTGTTGGTTGTTCCAACCAGCATCGCAGCCTTTTCATTTTACCAGCGGAGCGAGTAAGAAGAACTTTATGGATTAATTTTATTGTAAATGGCCCGATGCCAGCACCGCTGCCTAAATGCTTCTTTGTGTGTGGACACCATTTCACCTCCGTCTGCTTTGAAAACAAGGGTATATTTATTACTGGGCTTGAGGTTGAAGAAGCGCTCCGTTCCTACAAGACGTGATCCACTTGCTGCTTTCTAATCTAGGTTCCCTCCAGTGTAAGGAATGCTAATTGCTAGAACAGTTGAATCTAACAGCTACAGCGATAGAGAGAGACAGTGTTGCAAGGTGTTGCCACGCAATTTGGATGAGTCCAAGCCTCTCCAGCATTCGTCCGGTTCGAATCGTGTGATTTATGGTACTGAGGTCTTTCACTCAGCTCACATTTTAGCTGCTAGCGTCATGTTAGGTGCTAGCGCGATGGTAGCGCAGCGTTAGCGGCTAGCGCTAGCCTCCACATGACATTCAGTACAACTTTGGTTTGGCTGCTATAGTAAGTTGTGAGAGTCAGCTGTGTTTCTAATTACTAACGAGCCTGTCGGGTCTGTGTCGTAGCCCAAGTAGATCTGTGAATTTGGGTTATAGCAACTTCTATCTAAGTTTAACATGTATGTTGTTGCTGTCTTCTCGTATGTGTTGCTTATTTAGTCAGCTAACTATAAATATTGCATTGTTTCTTTTATACAGGCTTGCGCATCTCAGCTACCGCAAGGCAAGGAGGTTGCTTCTCAAACTGACACACCACTGCAGGCTGTGGACACACGGCTACCTTGTAGAAGAGTTGTTGCTCATCTCAGGAGCAAAGGTATGTACATTTAACAGCAGTATGATCATTTGTTGGCCAATAGGCAGTTTTATTTGACAGAGATTTTGGATTTCACATTTCAGTAGTTCTAGTATTCATAATCTGATCTATATTATTGTCTATATATTTACTCTGTATGCAGTTGGTCAACCTATCTTGACATTTTAGTCTGTTGACGTGTAATTTGTAATTCTCGTCTAATGGTGCAGATTATGTGGAAAATGTAATGGAGACCATCTTCAATAAAGTCCTACTGAACGTTATTTGGAGGACCTTGTGAACATCCCTGTCCTACCGGCCCTCTGAACAGAATTTGAGCAACCTGACAGAAAGGAGGTCATTAATTTCATGCCAAGATTTAACAAACCAGAACTATAAAAGCTAAGTTGAAAACGTGTTTGCTCTAAACCCTTTATACTGTATATTGTTTCCATTTGTGAAGGTTGTGAGATGCATAGGAAATACTGGACATTTTATTAATTTATTATTCTATTCTCTATACCTTCTAGAGTGGTGTCAAGGAAAACAGCTGCATCCTCCATCTGTACAGCAGTTGCACTGCTTCCGATCTCTTCCAAAACGTGATGAAGACAAAAAAGATCACATCTCCCCAGCCAGCTGCCCATGACTGTACCTGTTCCACTCCAAAAGCTATGCTTTCAACATAACTATGAATCCTACCCATTCATTTTGTGGTCTGCACATTGAACTGTGAAGGTAACTTATCCAGTGCTGGTGCATTGGTTGGCAATAAAGTTGGCTTTGACTATTGCTGTTTCACTGAACTATTTTTTATGTGGGAAAACAGCCAAATGTTTTATAATATTTCAACTTTTATTGAGGTATTGCCCAGAAAACATTAATTTAGGTATTTCACAGGTGGTCTAAGTTTAACATAACCACGATGTGGGCTTTGTGGCTAATTGGAGCACTTTTTGGGGAAAACCTGGGCTGATTAGAAGAGACGGCGTCCATCCCACGTTGAACGGAGCCTCTCTGCTCTCTAGTAACATGGCCATGTTGCTTAGTCCCCCCACTGCTTGACAACTCAGAGTGGAGCCCAGGACGCAGAGTCGCAGTCTTACACGCCTCTCTGCATGTTCTCTACAGCCGCGACCCACTCTTAGTCTTAGTTATCACATAGAGACTGTGTCTGCTTCTCGACCACATAAACTATACAAGTCACACACAAATCAAAGAGGAGTGACTTACCAGAATTTAATAAACATCAAAACAGTTCCTCTTACAAAACAAAGTAACAGTAAGCTAATGGTTACTTAGTGTGGTTTATTAAATATCAGATCTCTCTCATCTAAATCCTTTTTAATAAATGACTTGATAAGTGACCATCACATAGATCTGTTCTGTCTCACTGAAACCTGGCTGCAGCAGGATGAATATGTTACTTTAAATGAGTCGACTCCAATGAGTCACATCAACTATCATGTTCCAAGATGTACAGGTAGAGGTGGAGGAGTAGCAGCAGTTTATAAATCAGATTTATTAATCACTCCTAAACCTAAACATAGTTATAACTCATTTGAGAGTCTCACTCTGAGCCTTTCTCACCCAGACTCTAAAACTCAGAAACCAGTTGTGTTTTGTATTGTTTACCGTCCTCCTGCTCCATATTCAGAGTTCTTAACTGAATTCTCTGAATTCTTATCTGACTTAGTTCTTAGCACAGATAAAGTCATTGTAGTGGGAGACTTTAACATTCATGTAGATGTTGACAGCAACTGTCTCAGCACTGCTTTTAACTCCTTAATAGACACTATTGGTTTTACACAGCAGGTAAATGAACCCACTCATCAATTTAACCACACCCTAGATCTTGTCCTGACATATGGGGTTGAAATTGATAATTTAATAGTTCTTCCCCAAAACCCTCGGTTATCTGACCATTTCTTATTAACTTTTGAATTTAGCACAACTGACCCTATAACAGCTGGAAAGAAATTTTACTATAGCAGATGTTTATCTGACAACGCTGTTGCCAGATTCAAGCAGATGATTCCATCATCTTTTGCCTCAATGTCTTGTAGATACACAGAGAACAGTCACCTTAAATCTTATGAACAGGTTGACTGTCTTGTAGATGATGCTGCAGCTTCTCTACGTACAATGTTAGACACAGTGGCTCCTCTGAAGAAGAAGACAGTGAATCAGAGGAGGTTAGCTCCGTGGTATAACTCAGACATCCGCAGTCTAAAGCAAAGGACCAGACAACTAGAAAGACAGTGGCGTTCCAACAAAATAAATGTAAACTGCACTGCATGGAAGGACAGTCTAATGAAATATAAAAAAGCACTTTGTGCTGCTAGAAAAACATATTATTCCTCCCTAATTGAGGAAAACAAAAACAACCCCAGGTTTCTTTTCAGCACTGTAGCCAGGCTGACAAAGAGTCATAGCTGTATTGAGTCTACTATCCCCTTAAATCTCAGCAGCAATGACTTTATGAACTACTTTACTAATAAAATTATCATCATTAGAAAAAACATTCAGCAGCGACTTCTTCCAAATGACAGAAAGCACTGTCTAGATCCATCAACTTTAAATTTATTAAATCCTCTGTCTTACCTAGACAGCTTCTCCCCCATAACTCATATGGAGTTAACCTCAATAATTAACTCTTCCAAGTCGTCCACTTGTCTTTTAGATCCAATCCCAACCAGATTACTCAAAGAAGTTCTACCTTTAATCAGCTCATCCATATTAAATCAAATCAACCAATCTTTACAACTAGGCTATGTACCACAGGCTTTTAAGGTGGCTGTGGTCAAACCTCTATTGAAAAAACCAACCCTTGACCTTGGACAACTAGCCAACTATAGGCCCATTTCAAATTTACCCTTTATTTCCAAGATTCTGGAAAAAATCCTGGCTAAACAATTATCTGACCACCTTAGTGGGAATAACCTGTATGAAGATTTTCAGTCAGGATTTAGAAAACATCATAGCACAGAAACAGCTCTTGTTAGAGTCACTAATGATCTTCTATTAGCTTCGGACAATGGTCTAGTTTCTGTCCTTGTCCTGTTAGATCTTAGTGCTGCATGTGATACAATTGATCATAACATTCTATTACAGACACTAGAACATAGAATCGGGATTAATGGAACAGCATTGGGATGGTTTAAATCCTATTTGTTGTGGTGTCTGTGATGGGCAGCAGCGGATCCATTCATCCTGCCTGCATCCAGTCCCTGGTCCTACCATCCTGCCTGTGCTCTGTTGTTGCTTGTTGCTGTGCTTTTCTCTCTCTCTATCCCCTCACCCCAACCGGTCGAGGCAGATGGCCGCCCACATCCAGTCTGGTTCTGCTGGAGGTTTCTTCCTCGTTAGAGAGGGAGTTTTTCCTCTCCACTGTTGCTGTCAAATTAAATGCTTGCTGTATGTGGGATTTGTTGGGTTTAGTTGTGTGAGGTTTTAAACCTTACTTTGTAAAGTGCCTTGAAATAACTTTGTTGTGATTTGGCGCTATATAAATAAAATTGAATTGAATTGAATTGAATTGAACATAGGTGCCTTGTACCTCAGGAAACACTGCCCTGATCCAGACCAGGGAAGGTGGGATGAAAACTTGGACTCTTCACCCTAGAAGTCCCCAGCTGGTGCTGGGGACTTCTAGGGTGAAGACAAGACTTCTCTAGACTAGATACCTGCAATGATTTGAGATACACACAGACATAGTACTGTCAAATGTTATGTTATGTTACTGTTATGAAGAAAAAAAACAATAACTACATTTCTATTAGTTATATATTAGCACTTGCTGTATCATGCACCTTACTATAAGCCATATAAGCCATATATATATATATATATATATATATATATATATATATATATATATATATATATATATATATATATATATATATATATATATATATATATATATATATATATTATATATATATATATATATATATGCTCGCTGGATAGCTCAATCGGTATATACACACACTCTATTCTCACCCTCCGCGGGTGGTCTCATCCACTTTTCCAAGCTCGGGTCCTCTACCAGAGGCCAGGGAGCTTGAGGGTTCTGCGCAGTATCCTTGCTGTTCCTAGGACTGCACTTTTCTGGACTGAGATTTCGGATGTTTTTCCAGGGATCTGTCGTAGCCACTCCTCCAGTTTGGGGGTCACAGCCCCTAGTGCTCCGATCACCACAGGCACCACTGTGGCCTTCACCTTCCAAGCCTTCTCCAGTTCTTCTCTGAGCCCTTGGTATTTCTCTAGTTTCTCATGTTCCTTTTTCCTGATGTTGCCATCGCTTGGTATTGCCACATCCACCACTACGGCTTGCCTCTGCTCTTTGTCCACCACCACAATGTCTGGTTGGTTCGCCATTACCATTCTGTCAGTCTGGATCTGGAAGTCCCACAGGATCTTGGCTCGCTCGTTCTCTACCACCTTGGGAGGTGTTTCCCACTTTGACCTTGGGGTCTCCAGTCCATACTCAGCGCAGATGTTCCTGTATACTATGCCAGCCACTTGGTTATGGCGTTCCATGTATGCTTTGCCTGCCAGCATCTTACACCCTGCAGTTATGTGCTGGACCGTCTCTGGGGCCTCTTTGCACAGTCTACACCTTGGGTCTTGTCTGGTGTGATAGATCTGGGCCTCTATGGCTCTGGTGCTCAGGGCCTGCTCCTGTGCAGCCAGGATGAGTGCCTCTGTGCTGTCCTTCAGCCCAGCCCTTTCAAGCCATTGGTAGGATTTGTTGAGATCAGCCACTTCAGTTATGTTCCGGTGGTACATTCCGTGCAAGGGCTTGTCCTCCCATGATGGTCCCTCTTCCAGCATCTCATCCTCTGTTCTCCACTGCCTGAGACATTCACTCAGCACGTCATCTGTCGGGGCCTTATCCTTGATGTACTTATGGATCTTGGATGTTTCATCCCGGATAGTGGCTCTCACGCTCACTAGTCCTCGGCCTCCTTCCTTGCGGCTAGCGTACAGTCTCAGGGTGCTGGATTTGGGGTGGAACCCTCCATGCATGGTGAGGAGCTTTCGTGTCTTAACATCTGTGGTCTGTATCTCTTCCTTTGGCCACCTTATTATTCCAGCAGGGTATCTGATCACTGGCAGAGCGTAGCTGTTTATTGCCCGGGATTTGTTCTTGCCATTGAGCTGGCTTCTTAGGACTTGCCTTACTCGTTGGAGGTATTTGGCTGTTGCCGCATTCCTTGTTGCCTGTTCAAGGTTGCCGTTTGCCTGTGGTATTCCAAGGTACTTGTAACTGTCCTCAATGTCTGCTATTGTTCCTTCTGGGAGTGAGACCCCTTCTGTGTGATATATATATATATATATATATATATATATATATATATATATATATATATATATATATATATATATATATATATATATATATATATATATATATATATATATATATATATATATATATATATATATATATATACACACTCTATTCTCACCCTCCGCGGGTGGTCTCATCCCCTTTCCAAGCTCGGGTCCTCTACCAGAGGCCAGGGAGCTTGAGGGTTCTGCGCAGTATCTTTGCTGTTCCTGGGACTGCACTTTTCTGGACTGAGATTTCGGATGTTTTTCCAGGGATCTGTCGTAGCCACTCCTCCAGTTTGGGGGTCACAGCCCCTAGTGCTCCGATCACCACAGGCACCACTGTGGTCTTCACCTTCCAAGCCTTCTCCAGTTCTTCTCTGAGCCCTTGGTATTTCTCTAGTTTCTCATGTTCCTTTTTCCTGATGTTGCCATCGCTTGGTATTGCCACATCCACCACTACGGCTTTCCTCTGCTCTTTATCCACCACCACAATGTCTGGTTGGTTCGCCATTACCATTCTGTCAGTCTGGATCTGGAAGTCCCACAGGATTTTGGCTCGCTCGTTCTCTACCACCTTGGGAGGTGTTTCCCACTTTGACCTTGGGGTTTCCAGTCCATACTCCGCGCAGATGTTCCTGTATACTATGCCAGCCATTTGGTTATGGCGTTCCATGTATGCTTTGCCTGCCAGCATCTTACACCCTGCAGTTATGTGCTGGACCGTCTCTGGGGCCTCTTTGCACAGTCTACACCTTGGGTCTTGTCTGGTGTGGTAGATCTGGGCCTCTATGGCTCTGGTGCTCAGGGCCTGTTCCTGTGCGGCCAGGATGAGTGCCTCTGTGCTGTCCTTCAGCCCAGCCCTTTCAAGCCATTGGTAGGATTTGTTGAGATCAGCCACTTCAGTTATGTTCCGGTGGTACATCCCGTGCAAGGGCTTGTCCTCCCATGATGGTCCCTCTTCCAGCATCTCATCCTCTGTTCTCCACTGCCTGAGACATTCACTCAGCACGTCATCTGTCGGGGCCTTATCCTTGATGTACTTATAGATCTTGGATGTTTCATCCTGGATAGTGGCTCTCACGCTCACTAGTCCTCGGCCTCCTTCCTTGCGGCTAGCGTACAGTCTCAGGGTGCTGGATTTGGGGTGGAACCCTCCATGCATGGTGAGGAGCTTTCGTGTCTTAACATCTGTGGTCTGTATCTCTTCCTTTGGCCACCTTATTATTCCCGCAGGGTATCTGATCACTGGCAGAGCGTAGCTGTTTATTGCCCGGGATTTGTTCTTGCCATTGAGCTGGCTTCTTAGGACTTGCCTTACTCGTTGGAGGTATTTGGCTGTTGCCGCATTCCTTGTTGCCTGTTCAAGGTTGCCGTTTGCCTGTGGTATTCCAAGGTACTTGTAATTGTCCTCAATGTCTTCTATTGTTCCTTCTGGGAGTGAGACCCCTTCTGTGTGGATTACCTTGCCTCTCTTTGTCACCATCCTCCCACATTTCTCGAGCCCGAATGACATCCCGATGTCCGAGCTGTAGATCCTGGTGGTGTGGATCAGTGAGTCGATGTCTCGCTCACTCTTGGCGTACAGCTTGATGTCATCCATGTAGAGGAGGTGACTTATGGTGGCCCCGTTCCGGAGTCGGTATCCATAGCCAGTCTTGTTTATTATTTGGCTGAGGGGGTTCAGACCTATGCAGAACAGCAGTGGGGACAGTGCATCTCCTTGGTATATGCCACATTTGATGGATACTTGGGCAAGTGGCTTCCCATTGGCTTCAAGGGTGGTTTTCCACAACCTCATCGAGTTTGCAATGAAGGCCCTTAGAGTTCTG
This sequence comes from Betta splendens, assembly GCF_900634795.4. Classification (NCBI taxonomy): domain Eukaryota; kingdom Metazoa; phylum Chordata; class Actinopteri; order Anabantiformes; family Osphronemidae; genus Betta; species Betta splendens. The sequence goes on from NC_040888.2 coordinate 14,907,648, forward strand.
TTGATGTTGTACACCTCCAAGCATTCAGTGATCCATGTGTGTGGCATTGAGTCATAGGCTTTCTTGTAGTCGATCCAGGCTGTGCACAGGTTGGTGTGTCGCATTTTGCAGTCTTGGGCGACTGTTCTGTCTACCAGGAGTTGGTGTTTGGCTCCTCTGGTATCCTTACCAATGCCCTTCTGTGCTTCGCTCATGTATTGACTCATGTGCCCACTTATCTTAGCTGCGATGATGCCTGACATGAGCTTCCATGTTGTGGAGAGACAGGTTATTGGCCGGTAGTTGGATGGGACTGTAGTTGGATGGGACTGTACCCTTTGAGGGATCCTTCATTATCAGGATCGTTCGCCCTTCGGTTAGCCATTCAGGGTGAGTCCCATCCCTTAGCAGCTGGTTCATTTGTGCTGCCAGGCGCTCATGGATTGCAGTGAGCTTCTTTAGCCAGTAGGCGTGGATCATGTCAGGGCCAGGTGCTGTCCAGTTTTTCATACCTGAGACTCTATGTTGGATGTCTGCCACTGTGATAGTCACTGGATTCTGTTCAGGGAGGTTGCTGTGATCTTCCCTCAGATCCACCAGCCACTGTGCATTGCTGTTGTGTGATGCCTCCCTTTCCCATATACCCTTCCAGTACTGTTCAGTTTCCAGCCTTGGTGGTGCTCTGCTGTTATTACCCTGCCATTGAGAGTACACTTTCGCGGGTTGTGTTGTGAACAGCCGGTTTATTCGTCTGGCTTCGTTGTCTCTGGTGTATCTCTTTAGGCGGCTGGCCAAGGCTTGTAGCCTTTGCTTGGCAGTTTCGAGTGCTTCAGGTATGGGCTGTACCTCTTGGGCATCGGTCTTTTCATTGCACCTCTCTGGGCCTCTGTCATTTGGCTCACTTCCCTCCGAGTTGCCTTGATTTTTGCCTCCAACCTTTGTTTCCATGGTGGGTATTGTTTCTCATGGCTCCCATGGTTGCTCTTGCTCTTATAGCCAAGCACCTCTAGGATCACTGATGCTGAAGCGTATATCAGCTCATTGGTTTCTGTGATTGTTGTGGTAGGGATCGCTCTCAATGCTGCATTCACATCTTCCATGAGACTTTCTGATGGTACTTCACTTAGCCGTTGTAGTGGGGTTCGGGGTTGCCTGTTCAATCTCGCCATGATCTTATCTTTCAGGTCAGTTGCTGCCTCGCTCAGCATATCTGTGCTTATTGGGGCTTCGTACCCAATTTCCGGTTGGGGAGATGGTGAAACCTCCCCTCTGACCTGGCGTCCTGGCTCCCCCTTGCCGTAGCATTTGTGTTGTATCTCATCAATCTCAAGTTGTGATAGCAGTTGCCGTTTGTGGATGTTGGAACACTGAGCTACTAGTTGCTTCGCAGTCAGTCTTGAATTGTCTGATATACTGTACATTAAATGTGTTCTGTAATGAATACACATTCAATCATACTGGCTCCAGTCCTGGATCATCAACCATACATGACAGTATGTTTGGCCTCAAGGTCGTAGTTGAATTCCACTATGAGGATGAGGTAGCCAGTTTCACTGTTACAGTGGATTCAGTGAACGTGACTTTTGATCCCCACGGCAGATCACGGCTATGTGCTTCCTCAAAGGGGTGTTGCGATCAACTTTGCTTGCAACACAGCCCTAAAACAGAGCGCTGTGGATAAGAGCTTAAAACACACATTTTTAGACGGGCCGTGTGGGCGATTTTACAGAGCTTTTTGGCATGAAAAGTTACAGACACCTTACTGAGACATCAAGGTTAAATTCTTTAGGATTGTGTAGCATGAAAAAAGCGTGTGCATGGATCTTTAAATAGAGAAATAGAGTGGCCAAACTTCATCGGGGGGAGATTAGGTTGGATAGAGAGCGAGTTGGTGAGAGAAATTGTTGAAGCAAAAGAGAAGAAGAGAAAGACATTCATTTTTGAGCGGTTTGGGTTTTGATTTCCGCCTTTAAAAAGGTTTGTCCTTATTACTTTTTTTTATTGTTGCACCTGTGTTTTTTTCAATCACCTGTAAATACTGCACCTGGTTTTTGGTACTGCATTATTTGGGCTAAATAAACTCACCATTTGCGAGCAAGTCATCATCCCTTTATTGTTTTTTTGAACGCTTTTCTACATCTCGAGTGACCAGACAGAGCTCACTCACCACACTGTCAAAACAAAACACACTCTACATCATTACATTTGAATGTTAACATAAAGCTGTACCTAATCCAGATGGTCTGTAAATATGGGCCTACTGCTGCCCTTCTCATCTAGATGATTGGTAGACCTGGGTGTTCTATATAAAAAACTCACAGCTGTGTTTAGAGCTAGATCTAGACAGTTAAATTAAACTCTATGGAGTAAAACATTTGCAGTATTACCTACTATAGAATCTCAGCTACAGTGAATAAACAGCACTAATAACACAATGAGGAAAACACAGCTGCAATAAACCACCATATAAAAGTATAAAGGTAAAAAGAAGACAAACAATATTACCAAATTATATTGTCATAATTAACTAAATCATTAACTTTAATTAACTAATTAACTTTCCCATATGCACACACAGGCAGCACAGGCAGTTCTAACCTTCTAAAATCAACGCTCTGCAGCATGTGCTCCTTTCTGTCTCCATATGCCTACATGCTCTTCTCCTCCATGTCTCCTTTGTCTCCATAATCTCTGCTTTCTTACTCCCTAATGATAAGCAAGAGTGAACGCTGCCAAGAATGCAAGTTGGCCATGGCTGACCTTCCCTTCGCCTTTCTTCTCCTGTTCATGTGGATGTGTTAGAATGACTGCATTCCCCCGTCAGCATTCTGTCTACTGTTGATGTTATTCATTCAGAAATAATCTAGTCGGAATTAAGGAAAAGAAAAATCTAGCCAAATACGAGAGACGTCTTTGAAGGAAAGACCTGAGACCTAATGACTCAGCTGTAAGCTCAGACAGCAACATGCTATTAATGGTCTTAACTGAACTTGCTATCCCAGATGATGAAGGATGATGTCACATTAGGTACTAATGTTTCACAAGATGAATACACATTGTTGGGGGACCTCATCTGTATAATCTGTTATTAACAGAATTATTATTAAGGTCCCACATGCTCAGACAAAGGAGGTACTGCGGCCTGCGTGTAATGTCTTCATCCTGATAGTAGTGAGTGAGAACAAAGATTTCAAATCTGAGCGCCAAAACCAGGCGCCAGGCTGGGGACCCATACCTGGCTCCCCCTAAGAAGTCAGGACTCCCCGCTGCGACGGAGGAGGAACTTGGACGTTAGCCATCCTGATTGGATCACACAATAGGAGGGGCATGACCAAAAACAAGGTTATAAAAGCCGCCGTGACCGAAGACTCGTCACTTGTTCTCTTTGACCCTCTCCCTTCCCTTATTATTCCGACCTTGTCCCATTTCCCTTGTTCTCTCTGACCCTTGTCCCTTCCCCACCTGGAGATTCCCTCTGCACCGGCAGGCCTGGAGCCTCCACCGCAGCCAGCAGCTGAACCGTGGACGTCGTCACAGAGAACAGGCCTGATCACCCATCTACTTTCAGCCACACGGCAGGAAACCGCCAGCTTAACTGCCTCACTCGCCACCGCATCAGCTGATCACAACGCGATTACCGCGACGCACACCTGGACCGGAACGCAACAGCGCAAGCACGCACGCACGCAATGCCGGATCTTCTCACCAGGATTAAGCAGTAAGGCAGAGGCCTTCTTCTAAGTCTGAGCAGAGTAGAACTCTTAGGGGATCAGTAATTGTTTTATTGTTGTGTTGTTTCTTTTCCTGCACACGCGATCTGATCACTGTGCATTTCCGCGATCACGTGACTGTAACGTTGTTATAGATCTACATGAATCTAAGAGGTGCACATTGAAGTGTTGTAATCTGTGATTTTGCTATCTTAAGTGCTTTATTGTGTTACTGTGCGGTGCTCTGTTTCTGATGTGACCACGCCAAGCGCACGATTCAACCACTGCACGCTTCCGCGATCACGTGACTATATCACCGAATATAGGCCCACGTGTTTGTGAGACCGCAAGCCTTATCCACGCTAGTCCCACTTCACACTCCTTTACACGCTTCTTTCCCTGTGAGCGCCAGACACGCGCGCTCCATTCAAAGGGCTCAACGGCACACGCGCGCAGCTGTGCCACCTCACCACGCCCCTAAAGGGGGGCGCTCTCCCTCCTCCTTTCTCTTTCTCTCTCTCTCTCTCGCACACACACACACAGACACACACACATCTCTTATCTCAGGTAACGCACATACCCATACAGTACGCCCAGAGTAACACACCATACAACTTATGCAAAGTTGTGATTTGCTGAGTTATTCAAGATAGTGTTGACACCGGAGTTAATATCAATTGTTTAATAAAGCGTTCATAATTTAATTGGTCGTTGTCTGTGATTATTTGTATGGTTTTACAGCACGGTGAATTGAGTCGGCTAAGGAACGGAGTTCACCCTTCAACTAAGTTGAACACAATTGAGTGTGTATTGGCTATTCCAAATTGGTTTTTGGTCCCTGGAAACAGGGTGGTGCCCCATAAATTAAGTAATTATTAATTCAATTAATAATTATTAAATCAATAATAGTTAAGTGTTTCACTTATTAAACTATAGACTTTGTCATATAGTTATATATATTTAAGCTAATAACCAAATTTTGTGAATCTAAATTATAAACATAATTGGTATCTCCACTCAGGAGCTATAAATCCAATTATTATAATTTGTGCTCCTCGCATATCCCCAACATAATTGGTGCAAACCTGTGTGAGATTAATCAAACTCTGCCTTTTTGAGACCAGGTGGTGTTACTAAGTCATTTGGCAATACCACCACCCTCACATTGCCCCAACAACATCAAACACATGCCCATTAAACAAAGGATGATGGGAGCATTGGGCAACAGCGACAGCAGGAAGAAGAAGACTTAATATACTTGTTGCAGCTGAAAAAACTGTAATGTTAAAATAAACATTAAAGTCACCAGTCCTCAAAGATTAGTGTTAAATATATCTAGACATCCAGATTGTCCTTGCCCTAAAACACCTGAGCCAAGCAGTCAGCAGGGGGCAGTGAAGAGATAATGAGAAAACAAGGAGAAAAGGGTTCAGTGAGTAGTTATAGTTTTGTTGTGATCTTTTTAACAACACAAAGTCCACTCATCCTCTCAGGGAGGATAAAGGTGAGGCGAGGCAAGGCGAGGTGTCCAGGAGGCCGCCAACGAAATTCGGAATGGCCTCATCTGGGCCAACACGGGCAGGAATTGGGACCTGGTTTGAATTTGGGCTGGGCTCGGCCAGACGGCAACCAAAGCAGGGGCCAGATATGTTGCACACACGGTCTGAACAGGAGTCTCACCAGGCCGGGCTGTTGCTGAGGCGCCGGAGATGAGGCTTTGGCAGGGGACAGAGGCACAGCAGGAGCAGACACGTGAGCAGGACCACATGACCAAGCATGGACTGACCTTGAGTAGGGACCACAGCAGGAGCTGGTGGTCGGTGGAAGGTTGGTGGAGAAACAGGAGCTGGCATTGAGCAAGTGACCGTTGCGTTGGCAGGCACGGAGCGCTGGACGCGCTCCAATCCCTCGCGCCTTGAGCACAACCAGTCATACAGTTTCCCCACACTGGGGTAGTCTAACCACCAGTATTCCTCTTCCAAGCGGGTGACCACCTCCTCCACTACACGCAGCTGCTCCTCCGGTTGGATGCGCCTCCGGTCGGATGCGCCTCCGGTCGGATGTCTCCTGGTAACTCCTTGCGAGCTCCATGTAACCGGAATGGAGGTCCGCGGGCAAGTCGATCCAGGCGCAATCCGTAGAAAACCCCAAACATCTCCACCAGACACCAAAAAATAATCAGAGCTAAAAGATCCACAAGCTGGAGGCTGGCTGGGTCCAAGTCTGGCCAGATCGTACTGTCACGGACGTGGTTCTAGGCTGAAAGACTGGTGATGGTAATGGTATCTGTAATAAGTGTACACTAGTTGCAGGTTTGGAGGCGATGTTGTTAGACTTAGTGTCTCCGCTTTGCACCTTAGAAAACAGGCCAGTTAGCCAGGCCCCTTTAGCCGGTGCGGAGCCTCCTACAGTGGTAGCAGTTAAATCTTTTTTACTATTAAGTATCTGTTGTGTGCTCAAATGTGAAATAACTCGCTATGAAATAAATATTGAAATATCGAATGTCGAAAAATCAGACATTACCCATTACTATTCATTCTACGGTGCCTTTCCTATATCTTCCATTGGTCCAGTGGTTAAGCTGAATGACTGTTGTGTAGCAATCCACGTCTGGACTGAGGTAACCTGACCTACATGTGAACTTAACTCCCTCATTGAAGAGCCTTCTACGTCCTTTCCAGTCCCTAGAGATAAGGGACCCTGAATCTTTCTCCACCACAGGAGACTGTTTTCTATCAAACCAGGCACCAATTGGCGTCCAAACATCTTAAATGTCCATATCAAAGAACCATGAGTCCACTTTGTTGATCTACCTGTAAATCCCTCAGGATTCCACCTCTGCTTATCATTCTAAAAGGACAGGCTGTCACATTTATCACCAAGAAGCTGTCTCTCCCAGAACTGGGACCACCAGCCATAAAATGTGGAACGTGCTCATCAAAGAGAGCGAGAGACTTTATTTGGACACAAGTTCTGGTTCAGATGCACCAGAGCTTTCAACTTCCATGAAACAGATTTCATTGTATTCTGTGGAGAAAAATGTTTTCATTTGATATTAGATTGGTTTATGTGTGATGTTCAATGCCTGATCTACAGATTTGCCAGGAAATTCCTAAAGTTACAAAGGGACTTCTACTTATCACCATGCTTTCCTTTGTGTGAAGACACAAAGTTGAAATACAGATACTCACCTTCTTTACTTCTTTTAATCTGTGCAACATACACATAGACTATGTCCACCAGCTACAATTAGGTCCTCATTATTGTATTACATTTTTAAGTGTTACAATTGTTTAAATTAGTAATGTCCAGATTAGGTCATTTATAATTTGATTTTGCTTGCATTTATTATTCGCGTATGTTTTGGTGTTTACTGGGTGTTACATAGAGCCAGTCACGATGAATAACATTTCATTTGTTACAGCGTTGTAAGGGACTACGTATAAAACCTTAATATTCTATGCATTTAATATTGCTGTTTAACCATTCTGACTTTTCTGCTTATTTGAGTGTCAAAGTGATCATTACATGTTTATTGTTGTCAGGTTTTGGTTTCGTTTTCAGTTTTATTTTGAAAGGACTTAGGTTGTCATGTTTTGGTTTTAGTTCCTGTCTTACTTTTGTGGACTTCCTGTTTTCACCCAGAGCACACGTTTTGTTATCGCCGGTTCATTAAGCACACCTGCCAGTTGTTAGCAATCAAACCCGGTATTTACGATCCACCTCCTCCAGCACTCAGTTGCCAAATTGTTGAGTTCCAAGACCACTTTCCAGTGTTTCTCGTATAGCTATCTTGTTGCACGATCCTGTCTGAACCTGAACCTGATGGTTCCTGATTGTCTGACCACGTTTTTGTCTAGTCCTAGTCTGTACCTCTGCCGAGCTCACCTGTGTACCGAACCCTGCATGTTTTCTGGTCCTGATCTTGCCTGCTCCCTTTGTTCCTGAGAACTGTGACTTCATGTGTATGACCCTGGATTGCCTGAATACGCCTGGACAATAAACGCTGTTTATTTACCCAACACCTCGTCTGCACTGTGCATGTGGGTCTGACATCTGCCGTAGTCTGACAATTGTGTTATGGTGTGATGGAACTTTGAGCTTGATGAAAAGAGGAAAGCTTAGTTATCCAGATTTAGGAGCGATCCAAATCAAACAGTTTGATACTTGATCTGAAGAGGTGGAACTCTCACCACTGGTGGAACTCATTTCTCCGCCCTGAAGTGACCACTGCCCTAGGGGTATTTAAACCAGTGACACCCTAGGCGAATCGGATTTCCCTCTACCTTCAAACTTCTTTCACCTTTTATTTTCGCGTCGCATTACTTTTCTTTAATTTTCCTTTGTTCTTAAATTTTGTAAACCTAAGTTAAACTTGGAAACACGAATGAACAACGAAATTTGTAACGTTAGAAAGTCATCAAGAAACTCTGCGAAACTGAAATTATTACAACCAGTCCTTAATTGACTCGCTATTTTTGATCAAATTAATTAAATTAGATTCCAGCCCGTTTCCTTTTTGGGCTAGTTTAAGCAGCGCTGACGCTTTGAAATACCTTGGAAAGTCCAGCCTGGCTGACTGTTACTTTGCTGAACCCAAACCGTCATCATCACCGCGGGCGACGATTCCTGGCCCAGAGGCCGTGGCACCTGGACCAGAGAGGGCACGCCTGCTCAACCGAACCGGTAATGGGAGACGCTGCACAGCGGCCTACAGCTCCAAACTAAGGCAAGACGAACATCTCTAATCCTCTGAGAAGTCTGGTGTTTCTCAAAGCGCTAAAATTTAACATTCCAAATTCATTAGTTATCCTTAAATTTGCATTAGTTAGAGACAAGTAATCTTTTCACTTGATCAAAGCCATCACTCACTCAGGTCTTGTTTGTGTTTTCACGCTGATTCATTTACTGTTGATCATCTCATTCTGATTGCTTTCTCATTTTCTGTTATGTTATTTGAGTATTTCCATATTATGTTATTCATATATCCAGTAGTGTTAGACTAATAAAACGTTAAAAGAAATCTGGTTTTGTGTGCATTGTTCTCCAGATTTAAGCAGAGGTCACTGACTGGTGGTCGGTGGAAGGTTGGTGGAGAAACAGGAGCTGGCATTGAGCAAGTGACCGTTGCGTTGGCAGGCACGGAGCGCTGGACGCGCTCCAATCCCTCACGCCTTGAGCACAACCAGTCATACAGTTTCCCCACACTGGGGTAGTCTAACCACCAGTATTCCTCTTCCAAGCGGGTGACCACCTCCTCCACTACACGCATAATATAAGTATAATAACATAAATAAGGAATCTATATTTATTCATCAATCTGTGTTATAAATGTATTTTATGTGTATATCTGTACTCGTCTTCTGGTTTGTTGATCATGAGGAAAAAATACAAAACAAACTGGATTTTCGTTTTAATTCATCCTCTCTTGATGAGTGACAAACGGAATTCAAGTGTTGTTGTTTTTTTCGACACAAAGCACGGAATTGGATTTAAAGCAGGTTTTTCGTTTTGAGAAAAAAGCAGAGAACAAACGATGGTGCTGAGGAGCCACTTATTCATAGGCAGATGACTTGGATCAAGTTGTCAAGACGCACTAGTGTTTGTTGTCAATTGCTGATGTCGCTGCTGTCTTTATACAGTATGTCCTCGTCTTTAAGTGTCGGGTCCGTGTACGTTTTAACGGTTTGATTTCCCCCTCCAGAATAAAATCTGGGAACATGAGAAAACACGTCGTTTTAGAACGTTTAAACCCGGAGGAGCTGTTAAGGTGTCTGGACACGCTCCCAGTAAGTCCAGTAACTTCGTATTGTAATGAGAAACCCCCACCATCTCGTTTAAAAAAAGTACAAACGGCATTTATTCAAAGCAGCGTGTTAAAAATGAATAAACGAGCTGAAAACAATGGACAATTTTCATCTGCTACGTGCGGACAGAACGGAGAACAGCGGTAAGAGGAAGGGAGGGGGTCTGGCTGTGTTTGTGAACATCAGGTGGTGTATGCCACGACATTGCACTGTCAAAATGAAGCTGTGTAACAGAGACATTGAGCTGTTAGCGGTGGGCATGAGGCCATTCTACCTGCCAAGGGAGTTCACACACGTTATAATAATTGCTGTGTACGTCCCACCCTCCGCTAACGCTGACACAGCTTCTGAGACCCTGCTCTCAGTCACCAGCAGGCTGCAAACACAGCACCCACAGGCCCTCTTCCTGATCTCTGGGGACTTTAACCATGCACCTCCTTCAGCTGCTCTGCCTACATACACCCAGTATGTGACCTGCCCCACCAGAGACAATAAAACCCTGGACTTATTCTATGCCAACACCAAAGAGGCCTACGCTGCATCCTCCCTCCCACCGCTGGGCAGAGCTGACCACAACATCCTGCATCTCCTGCCTGTGTATAAACCTGTTGTACACAGGCAGCCGGTGGTGCCCCGCACAGTGAAGAGGTGGACAGCTGAGAGCGAGGAGGCTCTCAGGGACTGTTTTAACACCACTGTGTGGACGGAGCTCTGCGACCCACATGGGGAGGACATTAACGCAATAACAGACTGTGTAACGGACTACATAAACTTCTGCTGTGAAAACACTGTTCCCACCAGGCGGGTTCGGTGTTTCACCAACAGCAAACCATGGGTCACCCCTGATATTAAAGCTCTGCTAAAGGAGAAGAAGAGAGCATTTAAATCAGGGGACAGGGAGGAGCTGAGGAGGGTGCAGAAGGAGCTGAGGAGGAAAATCCGTGAGGGGAAGTCCAGCTACAGGAAGAAGATGGAGGAGCAGCTGCAGCAGAACAATGTCAGTGAGGTGTGGAGGAGCCTGAAAACCATCTCAGGCTTCAAAGCTCCACACCCACAGGCTGAGGGGGACCTGAGCTGGGTCAACGAGCTGAACTCACACTTTAATAGGTTTGACCAAGCACCCACTCACACCTCCCAGCAGCTGCCTCCGAACCTCTTGTCACCTCATACCACTGGATTACCAGCCCCCACAGCCCTTCACACCTTTACACAAAGCCCTCTACCCTCAGCCCTGACGACTGGCGACTCATCCCAACCACACCCCCTCACTTCACACCACACTGAGTCACTTCCTCAACCCCTCACTTCACACCACACTAAGACACTCCCTCCACCCCTATCCTTCTCCAGCACCCAGGTGAGAAGTGAGCTCAGGAAGATCAAGGCCAGGAAAGCAGCTGGACCAGACGGCATCAGCTCCAGACTCCTTAAGTCCTGTGCAGGCGAACTGTGTGGAGTTATGGAGCATGTCTTCAACCTGAGCCTCAAGCTGAGGGTGGTACCACAGCTCTGGAAGACCTCCTGCGTGGTACCAGTGCCCAAGACACCGCACGCCAAAGACCCCAGCAGCTTCAGACCAGTGGCTCTGACATCACACCTGATGAAGACACTGGAGAGACTGGTCCTGGGTCACCTCCGCTCTGCAGTGGGAACCTACCTGGACCCGCTGCAGTTCGCCTACCGACACGGCATAGGAGTAGACGACGCTGTCATCTTCCTCCTACATCGAGCCCTTTCCCACCTAGAGAAGCCCGGCAGCACTGTGAGGATCATGTTCTTTGACTTCTCCAGTGCCTTCAACACCATCCAGCCGATGCTTCTGAAACACAAACTGGAGGAGGCTGGTGTGGACCTTCATCTGACGGAGTGGATTATGGACTTTCTCACAAACAGGCCTCAGTTTGTGAGAGCCAGGGACTGTGTGTCTGACACTCTGACCTGCAGTGTGGGGGCCCCACAGGGGACTGTACTGGCCCCCTTCCTTTTCACCCTCTACACGTCAGACTTCAGACACAACACGGACAGCTGTGTTCTGCAGAAGTTCTCTGATGACTCTGCGATCGTCGGACTGATCACCGATGATGACGATGCAGAGTACAGAGGACTCACTCAGAACTTTGTGGACTGGTGCCAGCGGAACCACCTCCTGATCAATGCAGGGAAAACGAAGGAGATGGTGGTGGATTTCCGCAGACAGCAGCCTGCTGTCATACCACCGATGCACATCCAGGGAAGGGACATTGAGAGAGTGGACTCTTACAAGTACCTGGGAGTGCATCTGAACAATAAACTGGACTGGACTCATAACACGGATGCACTGTACAGGAAGGGTCAGAGCAGACTCTACCTGCTGAGGAGACTGCGGTCTTTTGGAGTAAGGGGGCCACTCCTGAAGACCTTCTATGACTCTGTGGTGGCATCGGCCATCCTGTACGGTGTGGTCTGCTGGGGCAGCAGCATCACAGCGAGGGACAGGAAGAGACTGGACAGGATCATCAGAAAGTCCAGCTCTGTCCTGGGCTGCACTCTGGACACGGTGCAGGAGGTGGGTGAGAGAAGGGTCCTGGCTAAACTGACATCCATCATGGACCAGGTCTCTCACCCACTGGAGGACTCACTGTCTGCTCTGGAGAGCAGCTTCAGTAGCAGACTGATCCACCCTCGCTGTGTGAAGGAGAGATATTGTAGATCCTTCCTACCTGCTGCTGTCAGACTGTACAATCAGAACTGTTGACCACATCCCACCACAGTCACTCACCCACTGCATCAGTGGTTTATATAGCAACCTGCTCTGCACAATATTTGTGTAAATCTGTGAACAATCATGTATATTGTTACCGGTACAAATCTTATACCCATTACTGTGCAATAACCCTGCAATGACCTCATACTCACTCTAACTGTACTGTACTGCTTTGTACTGTGCCAACACAAACTGTTCTGTACCTGTATTCTTGCTCATCTGTACTGCTGTTGTGAGAGGTAATTTCCCCACTGCGGGACTATTAAAGGTTTTCTTATTCTTATTCTTATTCTTAAAACATGTCCCTGCAAGAGCCTGTCTGGAGGCAGAAGGTATCAGCTGGGTGCGCACACTGGCAGAGTCCCCTGATCTGATCCCCTGCTAATTAAACAACATCTTGCTTCTAAAACCAATGGTCTTTTTTCTTATACTCCTGACATTAAAAACCTTTCACTTCACTGTTTTAAACGCCGTTCTTATGGACCTTCACATAAAATCTGTAAGTGGATTGTATTAAATCTTTCTCTACGGTGCGTCAGAACGTCAGGACTCAGCAGATCAACAACGCATTAATGCAGCAGCTTGTTTGTTTTACATGTGCTTATTACTCACAATAAATGTTAATGTTCGTTTTTTACTGAATGAAAACGAAAATAACTCCTGCTCTGCAGCATAAACCACTTTGACCACTTTAAGGTGGTCAAGTTAAACAGTAAACCAGTAAGACATAGTCAAGGTGTCCTTTAAACGGAAGCAACAACTTCTGCTTCCACCGAGTTTCGAAACCGAGACAAAAAATTGACACATCAAGGCTGTTTAACAATACACAAACCATTACACCACGGAGGCGTTGATGCGTAACACTACATGGCCCATAAGACAGCGTCATAAAGACCAGTGTGGGGGCTGATCGCTACCAATAGGCCAAAAAGACATAACACAGCTCCAGCGCGCTAAAAATCAGGTGATTCCACACTGCAAATGAAAGCTGAAAGCTGCGACTACAGACGCTTATTTAGGTTTTAAACTTCCACAACTTGTTAATGAATGTTTTCCAATAGTCGTAGATTTTATGTAAATAACTGTTATATTCATGGGAATTTGTTGTACAGCAGTTGTCGATTGTAACTTTGACAGGACGCCAAAACTCAACAGATCCACAGCGACGCATTACAGCAACATGTTTGTCTGTAGGCGTTTACTCTGTGTCTGCAGAGCTGCAGTTTGACTTGTTTTGACTGTGCGTGTCATTGTAATTGAGTGGATGAACTCACTTAATTGGCGCATGTACTTTTTAACATTTTAATTTCCCATCTGTTCATCCATTCATTCACCAGCCTTCTCATTTCTCTTTCTATGAGCGACAAACAGATTTTAATCAAAGCACTGCCTTACAAACGAAAAAACCAGGCAAAATATTTGTTTTTTTACAAAAAGACATGGAATTTGAATTAAGATTTTTCTTTTTGTTTAGAGACAAACAGAAAATAAAACAGGCGTTCTCTCGTTACCTCTGCTTATAATTTGGTGGATACATCAAACTCTTAAAAGTTACACAAACCTTAATCGTCTATAGTTTGCATAACTGCTTCACGTTTCAAACAGATTTTCTCCACTCAGCGACACACCCGCTGAGAAACCCACTCTGATCATTGGTGACTCCATAGTCCGAAACGTGAAGTTAGAGAATCCAGCGGTCATAGTGTTTACCCGGGGCCAGAGCGGGCGACATTGAGTCTTATCTTAAGCTCCTGTCTAAGGATAAGCGTAAGTACGCTAAGATCGTAATACACGCAGGAGCTAATTACGCCCGGTTACGCCAATCGGAAGTCACTAAAACTAACATTGAGTCGGTGTGTTCGTTTGCCAAAACAATGTCAGACTCCGTAGTTTTCTCTGGACCCCTCCCCAATGTGACCAGCGATGACATGTATAGCCGGCTGTCATCGCTCCACCGCTGGTTGTCTAGGTGGTGTCCTGCAAACGGTGTGGGCTTTGTGGCTAATTGGACCAGTTTTTGGGGAAAACCTGGGCTGATTAGAAGAGACGGCGTCCATCCCACGTTGAACGGAGCCTCTCTGCTCTCTAGTAACATGGCCATGTTGCTTAGTCTCCCCACTACGTGACAACTCAGAGTGGAGCCCAGGATGCAGAGTCACAGTCTTATACGCCTCTCTGCATGTTCTCTACAGCCGCCACCCACTCCTAGTCTTAGTTATCGCATAGAGACTGTGTCTGCTTCTCGACCACCTAAACTATACAAGTCAAAAACAAATCAGGGAGGAGTGACAGAATTTAATAAACATTCAAACGGTTCCTCTTACAGAACAAAGTAACAGTAAGTTAATAAAATGCGGTTTATTAAATATCAGATATCTCTCATCTAAATCCTTGTTAATAAATTACTGTCATATAACCCAAGGTTTCTTTTCAGCACTGTAGCCAGGCTGACTAAGAGTCATAGCTGTGTTGAGCTTACTATCCCCTTAAATCCACTACCATTAGAGAAGACATTCAGCAGCGACTTCTTCTAAATGACAGAAATCACTGTCTAGATCAATCAACTGTCTTACCTAGACAGCTTCTTCCCCATAACTCATATGGAGTTAACTTCAATAATCCAATTCTGTTCAGCCTATACATGTCTCCTCTTGGTGAGATTATTAGGAAGCATTCTATTATTTTCATTGTTAGGCAGATGATACTGGCTGCCTGTAAAAAAATTCTCCTACTCACCTACAAAGTACTCAACAATAAAGCTACTTATGGGTAAGACCTCGTAGTTCCTTATGCTCCCAGCAGAACACTTCGTTCTTAGAGCGCTGGGCTACTTGTGGTTTTTAGAGTCTTTAAATGTAGAACAGGAGGCAGAGCATTTAGCTACCAAGCTCTTCTCCTCTGGAACCAGCTCCCTCTTCAGGTTCGAGAAGCTGACACACTCTCCACCTTTAAGATCAGGCTTAAAACCTTCCTTTTTGATAAAGCTTATGGTTAGAGATGGTTCAGGTCACTGGCAATTATTGTTAGTCACAGGAACCATCTCTTAGTTAAGCTGCAATAGACATAGACTGCTGGGGGACTTAATTTATACACTGAGCTCCTCTGTTTCCTTCTACCTCCTCTGTCCAATAACCTCCCATCATTGTTTCATGTTTCACTAACCTTGTCTCTTTCTCTCCAGTAGTTGTGCTTCTCTCCCTCTCTCTCTCTCTCTCCTTCACTCTGTCCTCACCTACAGGTACCACTGGACTCAAAGTTTGGTATCTGTGATGGGCAGCTGCGGATCCAACCATCCTGCCTGTATCCAGTCCCTGGTCCAACCATCCTGCCTGTGCTCAGTTGTTGCTTGTTGTTGCTGTGCTTTTCTCTCTCTCTATCCCCTCACCCCAACCATTCAAGGCAGATGGCCCCCACATCCAGCCTGGTGTCGTGTATTTCATGTTCCGACCTTGCTAGAGATTACACACGGACTCAACTTTGAAGTTTAAATCAACAGCATATGAATTTATTACATATAATGAAATAGTACAATCACAGCATAATCATTAGAGAGGTGGTGGGCGAATTCACTCGCTGGTTCTTCTGCAGAAAGAACTGAGAGGTCGAAAAAGGTCAGCTGGGTGTCTGCAGCAGACCGTCTGCGAAGCACTCTAAAAACGCATCTCCCAATGCCCACTGTTTAAAGCAGTGTTGTTTATGCAACCAGCAAGTGCCTACGTGTCCATCAAAAGTCCTTGTTTACTCAGCTGCAGCAGTTTATTTGTTTTAGTGGCCAACCTGACACCAAGGTCAACTTGACATTTGTGGCAACTAAAAAAAACACCTAATATCCCAGACCCACTAAGGTCAGACATAACCCCATAAGAGGATCAGAATTAACCACACTAGTTCTGCTGGAGGTTTCTTCCTCATTAGAGAGGGAGTTTTTTCTTTCCACTGTTGCTTTCAAATTAAATGCTTGCTGTATGTGGGATCTGTTGGGTTTAGTTGTGTAAGGTCTTAAACCTTACTTTGTAAAGTGCCCTGAGAGAACTTTGTTGTGATTTGGCGCTATAGTGTATAAATCAGGCAATGACGAGGTCACAAAGGCAGGCGGTCATTCAAAGTAACAGGCAGGTTGGTATGCGTGTGGTGCGGTTGAAGTGTGGGGGGTCCGGTTTTTTGCCCGGGGTACGATGACCGTCTGCCTGGGTGGTCTCTTTTCTGCTGACCCCACCAATTGCTGGCCTTGTGCTGCAGGCCGCTGTGGCGCCAGGGGATGAGGTCGGGCCGATGGGGTAGGCCCCGCTCCGCTCGTGTGGGGGTGGTGGACTGGGGGCGGGCCCCACTCTGGGCGCGGGGGCATCTTCTGGCGGGCTCCCTACGGACCGTGGGTCCTCGAGCTCTACTCTTTCAGGCCGACCCTCCCGCCGGGGGGAGTGTTTGCCCCTGGTTCTCATAGGGTGGACAGCGTTGACTCCGGTGGCCCACTCTGGCCTCGGGTGCTGTCTCTGTGGCTGCTGCAGCTCTGCCTGGGGGGCTCTGTGTGGGCGGCTTGGGTCGCAACACCTGCCCTCCTGGAACTGAAGGTGTGTGGCCTCCCTGGCTGCTGGGATTCCTTCCTCTGCTTGCTGGATGGGCGTAGTGGCCGAGCCCCTCACATCACCCTGGCTTCCACAAGTGGCATTGTTCATGCACCAACGTCTGCCTCACCCTTTGGGTGAATAATGTTAAGCTACAGCCTTACTAACCTTGTAGTGGGACACTTTCCAAATCCAACTGTAAGTATTATTGACACTTATCACTACCAATATGAATAATGTGTGAATATGGAATTTGTGGTGTTGTATGTCATGACTTTTATTAAGTAGTATGGGATATGTATAATAATGCACATATGTATGTATATTGTATGTATATGTTTGTATTAGTATGTGCACATACCTTAGCACTATTATTGGTATTAGTATTAATCTCCAAGGTAAACCACAGTACAAAAATTGTTTAGTTATGAATTTGTTAGCCTAAGGTACATCCCTGCTTCTTATTTATTTTTTTTTATGTTTTTTTTGCTCCGATTGTTTACTTAACAGATTTGCTTGGTTTCAGCAGCTGGTTGCATTTCCATAGAAAAAGGCACAGTGAACGTTTCTATGGTGAATGTAATGCTGAAGAATTGCTAAAAATAGCTAAAACATTTAAAACATATCTAAAAGTAGCTTAAAGGACACTGATCATACTTTTCATTCTGAAGAATATTGGACTTAAATGTCTCAGTAAGGTCTCTTTTTCATCCAATAAAACCCTGTAGATCGTCCACACTGCCCCTGTCAATATGTGGTTTTCATCAGCAAACGCTGTGTTTTCTGGGTGTGTCGCAAGCGAAGCTGCTCGCCACACCTCTGTGCGGAAACACATACCTTTTTTGTTGTTTTGTTTTTTTTAAAATTGGCTTCATGGATACGAGCCACCGTACGGTTAGGATACAATAGATGGCAATAGTGCGACATTGAGAATGCAATCCACCGCAAACCTCCACAGAAGAAGAAGACCCACTACAGGACTGCACGACAATAGCCAGCTGGTTCGTAGCGTAGTAGAACAATATGTCTACAATCCTGAATCTGACCCTGAAGCTGAAGAGGAGGCTGTTGAAGTCACCACATTTCGGCTGATGCAAGATGTGTCTCATCGGTAATGTCGCATTTACTTCAATTTAACTGATTTATGTAATTTGCAAAGTGACTAGCGGTTGCTAATGCCTATGTTAAATGGCCTATGCAGCTTGAGTATTCACAACACGACTTACCTGGAACCTACCTGAAATAATATAAATACATTTTACATTTACACATTTCACTGTTTTTGTCTTACTTGTGCTGCTGCTCTGACATAATTTTATTTTAAAAATGTGCATTGATATTTAGAGCAATCACTGCATGACCTACCTGGGAACAAAAAGCTTGGTTCAAATTATATATTCACCTGATGTATTTTTACTGCTTTTAATTATGTTTTTTGATCATTCTTGATAAATCTGACAGTAATATGTCTCTGTATCTCAAGTTGTTACAGGTATGTAGTCTACAGAGGCTAGTGAGCTGGTGCTGGGGATTACTGGGTTGAAGAATCTGAGTTGCCATCTCTTCATGCTTGTAGGTTGTAGAGTTTACTAATGGATAAAACACTAAAACACTCATTGTATGATGGATGTAGACCTGTGGAATAACTCCTTTACCATTTGATTAAAAATGTGTTTTTTGTGAGTGCAATACTCATTAATAATTTTTTAAAAAATTTATATATACTTTATATGCTTTTTATTTATGGCCGGTTAACCAGCTTACAATATTAGAAAGAGAAAAACATGTAATTTCAATACTACAGTATGATTTCCTAAATAAAAGTGTTTTCCTTTCAGAAACAGAGTTCAGTGAAATACATAATAATTAAAACCAACTTTATTGTCAACCAACAAAATGCACCACTACTCCAAAGCTAGAACAAACTGTTACCTGTCACACTCCAAAGTGCAATGTATAGGTTACCGAGTTAATTAAGAATTCTGGGGGCTTGAGGACAGAAGCTTTTGCAGGGCATTGTAGATGAAATTTTGATGGAAGTAGGGTAAACAGACCATGTCCTGGGTAGGGGGTACACTATTATGTTACTGTTACTGGTACTGTTATGTTGGAGATTTGTTTCTGCAGCAGGACAAGTATAGTTGTAAATAGATGACCAGGGAGATGTGGTGATCCTTGTTCTCATCACTATTTGGAAGACTGAGCGGAAGCAGTCCTCTACCAGATGGAAGCTGTGGCTGTCCTCACCATCACCTCATCAAAACAAAAGGTACTGCAATTAGAATTCTAGGTTAGTGAAATGTTCATTATTATGTAGGTCAAAACCTTCTCTAATGTAAGAATATACAATACTAGACAAAAAATTAAACCAAACAAGACGACAGGCCTGTCTGTGCTAAAACAACAGATAAACAGTTACAATTCAAATATAAAATCTAAACAGTATATACCAATTAAAATTAAAATCTTCTATTGCCTATCTTACTGTTGGTACATACAAACGTACATACTTACACTTCTGAGCTGGGCAGCAGATGTCTGCGTACCAACAGTCTGCAGTGATTTCTCTGTTTGACAGCCTCCTTGCATGTGGGTAACTGGGATGTGCCCCCCTACAGTATAGAAAAGACTGTTACATTTACTGTAAATTGTATTGGTCCTACAAATATAATGGCTATGGTACAAGCTATAGGTAACTGACCAGATAAGCAGCAGTTATTGTAGAGATGTGACTAATTAGCAACTAAGCTTGCAACACAACACAGTAATTATTCCAACTAATCATGTTAGAATTTGATAGAACAATGACATAACCCCAAATCACAAGTTTATTTAGGCTGTGACACAGGACGGTGTGATAAAAAATGTAACCGCGTTCATCTGCAGTTGCTTATTGTAGTGATCGACCAGCTGTAGCTCTAAAGTGCAAAGGCCTAACGACATGCTAACAGCTAACACAACACACAAATGGGAGCAGCAGCACGTCAACAGGACAAAAGCTCGATCCACCGCTCCCTGCCTGTCGCGGATCAAAGGCCCAAAGCTATTAACTGTTCCCCAAACAGGTGTGTGATTGCGCCGACTCAGAGTAGCACATTTGAAAGGGACAAAGGCTCGGTTGACTCGCTGTAGCCGTTAGCAACGCTAGCAATTAGCTTATCTCACATATACCAACTAACATATTAAGACATCACAAGTATCAAGCACAAACTTACTACAGCGAGCTAGATCCACCGCTCCCTGCCTGTCGCTGCTCGAAGGGCAATAACGATCAGCTGTTCCCCACAGGTGTATGCGAATACAGAAAAAGGACAAACGCTAGACCCACCGTTCCCTGCCTGTAGCCGCTCAAAGGCTGAAAGCTATCAGCTTTTCCCCCAGGTGTATGCGATTACAGAAAAAGGCCAAAAGCTAGACCCACCGCTCCCTGCCCGTAGCTGCTCGATGCCGTTAGTCATTAGCTTTTCTCCACACAGGTGTGTGGCTGCAGGAGCCCACATGAGCACATTTGAAGGGGACAAAGGCTCGGTCGACTGGCTGTAGCCGTTAGCATAGCTAGCTACTAACTTGCCTCACACATAGGTTACTACATTTAAACGGACAAACTAACATTTTAAAACATTATAAGTATCAAGCATTTACTTACTTCAGTGAGTGGATGACGGACTGTAGGAATAGATCCTTTTTTTCCAACAGGAGCCGTGAAACAAATTCAGCATTGTATGCACCCTCGTTTGAAATGCACATACGTATAAATGCTGAGGTAGTATTTCGAGCACCGGTCCATTTAAAATAAAAAAAAAATCACAAAGTCCTCACTTGTTGATCCCCTGATAAAGTGAATAGACTTGGTGTTGGTTAAAACACCCAAGAACCGAACTATTTCTATGGGAGGACTTGGGCGCTGCTGTGCTCGTCTGTTCACGGTGAGTGAGAGGGGGGAAATAGCGGAAGTCCAGTTTTGGTTCGGGATCATTGTGGGGGTGGTGGTTCAGGATTTGCAGGGATGAATTGTGTGTGACATGTGTGATGACAACAGGGGAACGGTTTCAAAGTAGGACAAGGTCTGTCTCCACTGGATGAGAGAATTTAAATTTTTTTAAAAATGTAAAAAAAAAGGAGGAAATGCATTTCTACTGTGCTCAGTGTGTGTAAATGTGACCCATAGAGTCATAGGAACGCTCCAAAATGTCTAAAAAATGGATTTTGCATGATATGACCCCTTTAAGGACATAAAGTATAGATGAATGTGTCTGGACAGAACTGGGTGTTGTTCAAACAGAGCTGAAGATTTTCAAAAGAAGTTGAAGCAGTTGAATTTCAAATTAAGGAAAGTTCAAAAAACACTAAAAAGAACGAAATATGTAAATGATTGCTAAATTTGACGAAATATAGCTGAATGTATCAAAATAGGTACAGTAAATAGAGTCTAGGCGCTGAAAGAATAGTTAAATGTTATGGAAACATTTAAAACAGCTGACAGTAGCTGCAGACGAAGTAGCTAAATTTTAAATTTGGAAAAGTTGTAGAATTGGAGGTAGCATGTGCATTACTAAACAGTAATATAGTCTCATTAACTAATCATAATTAACCAGTCAAAAGCAGTAAATGGGCTATTTAGTGTTAAGATTTGGATTGGTGCTTTTGAAAGGATATGGAGGAAGTGTGTGCCTAAGTAATAAACTGTAAAATAGCCATGTAATATAGTCATAATAAACCAGTTGAAAGCGGAAATATCGCTATATAAAGCTGGAGATCTGAATTTATGCTTTTATTTTGAAAAGTGTGTGTGGTTAATTGCTAAAGTGTAAAACGGTGTGAATGACTAGTAACAGATGACCGTTTTATAATATAGCTAAAGGTTGCTGATATATTATATAACTGAATTTATGTAAAGGAAACCAGAAGATTCCTGATACATTAAATATATAACTCAATTTATGTGAAGGAAATCACTATAGTTATATTAAGAACTGAATGCATAAACACACCTCCAAAAGGTATTAAAACCAGATCTCCTACTCCCAAGTCAAGGACTTATACCATTCAGCCACAGGATATGAGTGGTGGATGAAGAAAAAGCTGAAGCAGTAAAAGATTTTCTACGAAAGCTAATGATTTTGACTTATGTGTTAATTCTGAAAGGATTTGGAGGATGTGTGTGCGCAACTGGTAAAGTTAAAACAGTGTCAGTTACTATCCATTCAAAAGCATAGAACATGCTAATACGCATGGATTGCTTTTATCCATCCATCCATCCATCCATCCATCCATCCATCCATCCATCCATCCATCCATCCATCCATCCATCCATTTTCATCCGCTTATCCGGGGCCGGGTCGCGGGGGCAGCAGTCTAAGCAGAGAGTTCCAGACTTCCCTCTCCCCGGATACTTCCTCCAGCTCTTCCGGTGGGACCCCAAGACGTTCCCAGGCCAGCCGAGAGACGTAGTCTCTCCAGCGAGTCCTGGGTCTTCCTCGGGGCCTCCTACCGGTGGGACATGCCCGGAACACCTCCCCAGGGAGGCGTCCAGGAGGCATCCGAACTAGATGCCCGAGCTTGCTTTTATTGTGAGAAGATTTTGAGAAAGGGAGTGTGGGTTTTTATTATACTGTAAAATATTAGAATTAATTATTTGTAATTAATCAATTAAAATATTACTGAAACTACCTGATGAGTTGAATGTATAGTTGATCAGATCTGCAAAGAAGTTGCAGAGCTGAATGTTTCATACATGACTACAGAGCTGTAAATCCTTCTTCTGAATTTTGTTGAAAGACTTACAGTCGGGTTATGTTGCAACAGTCTCAAAGGTGTAAACCTAAGCAAATGAGAATATTTTAATACAAAATCATGCATCAATCGTTGCAATTTCAATTTTACCATATTGTAGTGTATATGTGAAGTACACCCCCTACTTATTTCACATTTTTGAGAGTTTATCCAATCCGGTTCATGAACCATCGTTTCAAATTTGGCGGTCTTGATACGTCTGCATTTGCGCTGACCAATCACAGAACCAGCTTCGCCCCCCCCCCCCCCCCCCCCCCCCCCAGACAAACCTGGACCCCTAAATGTACCTGAAACATTTCGTTTTAGTCACTCCAGTCACAGACAAAAGAAGAAGCCACTCACTGCGCAGGCTACCATAGAAGGTGGCGCTAATGCACCCTTCAGTTGGTTGCCACCCGACATTTAAATGACAAAAGAAGAAGAAGTCAGTCAGGTTGAAGAAGCGCCCACTTGCTGCTTCCCCAAACGTAAGTACATGCTTGATACTTATTTGATGTGTGTACTCCAGAAGTTTCTCTGTTTATAATGTAGCTTCCCTCCTGTGTAAGGAATGCTTATTGTTAGAACCGTTGCGTTGCCAGGCAATTTGGATGAGTCCAAGCCTCTCCAGCATTTGTTCGGTTCGAATCGTGTGATATATGGTACTGAGGTCATTCACTCAGCTCACATTATAGCTGCTAGCGCGATAGTAGCGCAGCGTTAGCGGCTAGCGCTAGTAAGTTGAGAGAGTCAGCTGTGTTTCTAATTACTACTGAGCCTGTCGTGTGTATGTTGTAGCCCGAGTAGACCCATGAATTTGGGTTATGGCAGGTTCTATCTTAGTCTAACATGTAGTGATAGGTAGATGAGGCGTCATGAAACGTTTCGACACATTGCAAAACTGTATTGATACTGTGCCGATATTGTGTCACTGAATACTGATACCTGCTGGACATTAAAACTCCCTACAGGCAACCTAGTTGACGTACTTAGCTGACACTGATTTTGTGACTTAATATATACAATAATATAATTAAAGGCATTGTATGTTATATAGTATTATTTCATATCTTCATTAACATTTAAAATTTATATTTTTAGATACAGTCGATAAAGTAGACATGTATCATAATGTAAAAATCTAAGTAAACATGTTGTGAATGAAGATGCCTTTTTTTTTTTTTTTTAAACAAATTTGGTCTCTCTGCCCACTGCAATGAGGAGATCTTGCCAAAGGTTATCTAGAAACAACACACTGCCATTTTAGTACACCATTTCTAAACAACAAGAAACAAATAATGCTGAATAACATGCCTGAAGTGGGTGTAGATAGCTTCTGGTCTGACTGAAGTCTACTGACGGCCTCATTGCACTTGGAGGAACTGCGGAACCAGAGTGATTTAAATCTGGGGTCTAGAAGTGTTGCTGGGGTCAACACACTGAGGTGGTTTTGTTAAAATAGGAAAGTTCTGTCGAATAAATACGAAATTTAACCTGCATAAAACAATATCATTAGTAAAGAGTCACTTTGGAAATTAATCTGAATTCAAATAGATCAAGTGAAAACTTTTTAAAATTAATTAATTATTTTAATAATACACTTTCACTTTATTATACAATTTAATCAAAAAAGAAACTTTATTTTCCGGTATGAGATGAATTATAGATGAATTTGACGATGAACGGCAAACGCTCAGGGATTCCTTTCGGCAGATGCAGCCCGACACATGCGCTTCCTTATAAACACAGTCTGGCACGTCAGACAGTGACTGATACAGGAACTGTATCGGTCATGTGCTTTCCCAACGCGCTGCGTGCACCGAGACAGTGTTTCGCTCTAAGAGCTCAACGCAGGCGCCGACTCATCGGTGTTGCCGGACCCATCACTACTAACGTGTGTTGTTGCTTATCTAGTCAGCTACTTTAGCTGTAAACGTGACATTTTTTTATACAGACTGACTCATGCCAGCTACCGAAACGCGAGGAGGTTGCTTCTCAAATTGACACGCGGCTACCTTGTAGA
Source organism: Betta splendens (assembly GCF_900634795.4). Classification (NCBI taxonomy): domain Eukaryota; kingdom Metazoa; phylum Chordata; class Actinopteri; order Anabantiformes; family Osphronemidae; genus Betta; species Betta splendens. Next base: position 14,932,244 of record NC_040888.2, read on the forward strand.
AAGAGTAAAAGAGTGCTCACCTCAGGAGCAAAGGTATGTACATTTGATTGATACTTTAGTCTGTTGACGGGTAATTTGTAACTCTAGTGGTTTGGAGCAGATTATGTGGAAAATGTGATGGAGACCATCTACAATAACGTCTTGCTGGACTCAGGTTGTTCTATGGACGACCTTGTAAACATCCCTGTCCCACCAGCCCTCTGAGCAGAATTTGAGCAACCTGACAGAAAGGAGGTCATTAATGTCATGCTAAGATTTAACAAACCAGCACTATAAAAGCTAAGTTGAAAACGTGTTTGCTCCAAACAACATTAAAACTGATCTAACTACCTCTATTTATTGTTTAGATCTGTAAAGGTTGTGAGATACATAGGAAATACTGGTCATTTCATTAATCTGCTATTCTATTCTTTATACCTTCTAGAGTGGTGTCAAGGAAAACAGCTGTGTCCTCCATCTGTACAGCAGCTGCACTGTTTCCGATGTCTTCCACGTGAAGACAAAAAAGATCCTCACATCTCCCCAGCCAACTGCTCATGACTGTACCTGTTCCACTCAAGAAACTATGCTTTCAACATAACTATGAATCCTACCCGTTCATTTTGTGGTCTGCAAATTGAACTGTAAATAAAGTTGGCTTTGGCTATTGCTGCTTCACTGAACTATTTTTGTATTTATATACCTTATGAGGGAAAACAGACAAATGTTTTATAATATTTCATCTTTTATTGAGGTATTGCCAAAAAAACAATAGGTATTTCACAGGTGGTCTAAGTCCAACATAGGTGCCTTGTCCCTCAGGAAACACTGCCCTGATCCAGACCAGGGAAGGTGGGATGACTTGGACTCTTCGCCCTAGAAGTCCCCAGCACCAGCTGACAAGACTTCTAGGCTAGATACCTGCAACAACTTGAGATACACACAGACATAGTACTGAAAAAACCAATAACTACATTTCTATTAGTTATATATTAGCACTTGATATATCATACACCTTACTAAAAGTATTTAAAAATATATTAGTTCAATATGTATTTAGAACCAAAACTATGTTTGTATACCAGAGTTCCCAGGTACATTATGATTAATCTGTAAATAGTAAAATGTTCTAAAGTTTTTTATGAATTTCTGAGATACTGATTTATTCCATGCATGTGTAATTGTCTGATATACTGTATATTAAATGTGTTCTGGAATGAATACATATTCAATCATACTGGCTCCAGTCCTGGATCATCAACCATACATGACAGTAGGTTTGGCAACTAGTTCAGGCGTCTTGAGGTAAGATTTATCTAAATTTTAATTTATTAATAAAAGTAATAAACACATGCAATATCTTGAAAGCAACAGTTGCTGTCACACCATGCCTCTGTAGGCATTCACTGTTCCTACATTGGCACTTAATTACAGACAAATATGGCAAAATATAAGCTGCAGCTGCAGATCCCATTATAGAAAAATTATTTTCACACAGCAGCGGAACGAGAAATAAAAAAACATGTAAAAATGAGTTTATATTAGTTTATCAAGCTATGCTCCCAAACAAGCTGTAGTCGTGTTTTGAATATTCTGTTGTATTAATTCAGGCTGCTAATTTGCATCCATTAGTATTAGCATTAGCAGCTAATCAAGTTGCGTATTATATAAATCAAATTAAATTAAACGTGAATCCGCCTGTTAGACGTACCTTGCACCAGTCGAGTATAACCACTTCAACAGCCTCCCGTTCGACTTCAGAGTCAGATTTTGGATCAAACGTATGGTTGAACTCCACTACGAGGACGAGTCAGCCAGTGTCACTGTTACAATGGATTCAGTGACCGTGACGTTTGATTCCCCGGCTATGCGCTTCCGCAAAGGGGTGTGGCGATCAGTTTAGCTTCCGACACACTCCGAAAATAGAGCGTTGTGGACGAGAGCTTAAAACACACATTTTCAGACGGGCCGTGTGGGCGATCTACAGCGCTTTTTGGCATGAAAAGTTACAGACACCTTACTGAGACATCAAGGTCCAATTCTTTAGCAATGTGGAGCATTAAAAAAAATATGCATGGATCTTTAATAATATTGACATACTTTAAAATATTGTAATTAAACAAAGATTAGTCTCTTATGTCAACAGGAAGAGTATAATGCATTAATTGTTTATTAATCATTGCAATGGTCGCTCCTATTAACACCAATTCCTGTTATGGTGCATCGCCCACAATGCATTGTGCTATAAATTTGCATATGTTGTTAATAAATTACTATATGAAAAACCAGGTAGTTAAAAAAAGCTTGTCTACCCCTACTCTTACGGGGAATCAACAGTGCAATAAACTCATCTGTAATATGCATAGAGCTGCTGTGGACACTGAGCATTACGAGTTTGACTTGTAAGTCAAAGTGCTACTGAGCTCAATCCCTTATCTGCTGCAGCTGCGCTGTCATGGAACAGGCAGGAACCTCCACTGATCAGCACAAAGAGCTGGAGCGAGTCGCGATTTAAAAATGCCTGTCCCTCTGTGATTTTACCGAGAAGTCAGAAAATATTTTCCATTGGAGTGAATGGGAGGATTCTTTGGGACTCGCTTTCAGGCAAATACAGACTAAAGTATAGTTTTGATGGCTTAGCCAGGCATATCATTGGAAAGAAGACAAGTATGACTACAAACGAGTGAAGAAAATACGTTGATAGAGTGAAAACTGTGGCTGTAGTGACGAGTTAAAGAGAAAGGTTCTGGCGTCACACTCTAGCTGTGACATCACCCACTAAATCAGATGCAACACACACTAATGGAAAAGCTGACAATTCCTCAAAAACCACCCTATACTTAAACTGCTATAACTCAGTAAGTATTTAAAAGTATTAAAGATATATAAGTAAGTAGATAAAGCTGCAAATAGACAAAGCTGAAGATGATTTCAAAAGTTGTTTCCACTCATTTCAATGTGGGAAAAAAAGCTGGAAAAAGCTTAATAACTTGAAAAATATATAAACATATGAATGAGAAAAGTAATAGCCCGCATCGTCTTAAAAAGCTGCACGTTTTGATATTTGAATGGTTTCTGTAGCTTAAAGTATGCGGGAGTAGTTAGATGCAGACGGAAGAACTATAATAATGCTGGAAGCGTTCACTGTATTATTTCAGTTTTAAAATATATTTTTAATGTTGTTGACTTTTTACATTTTTGGATCCGTTTTGCTTGTGTAAACAGGTTTAATAAGGGCAGATTTGAAACTCGTAAAACTTAATTTTGAATGTCTGAAAAACTGTAAAGGCAGATCTGAATGCTCGCAAATTAGGTTTCAAAACGCTGCAGCAATAGATTCATAACCATGAAAAATATAAACATTTTTGTGGTATTCTAATCTTATTTTCAGACGTTTGAATCGCAGTTTTCAGACTCAAAACCAAGCTTTTCTGATACAAAAGATAAAGATAAAACTGAGTGATTAATTAAAATTGCACACTGACCCCTATTGTGTCAAATCCATATTATAGAGAAAGGTGGCATATTGTACCGTTGGCCTGCTGGGGAAAAGTGCAAGGTCTGTTTTTTAGATTATGTAGTACCTATTCTGACCCCTGCCCTGTACATTAACCATATAGTATGAACCAGAGGGAACCGACTACAGCGTCAACGATCAGTTTCCCAAGGAGATCCTCGACCAACGACACAGACTGTTCCCTATCCGTAAGAGGTTCATGGCGGAAGGCCGCAAGGCTGTCATCAGCGTCGACAAGCTGTACTTCAACAGAGAGCTCTACCGGGACCGGGAAGCAACTCTATGGCTGACAGGTGATATGTAGAAAGATGGTTTAATATAAAAGGTTTGTTAAAAGAAAATAATAGATGCAAAGATAACTAAGTGTTATAACTTTACTTCCAATATTCAAACTCATTCTATCTCGCAGATGTTTCAGTTTAATGCATTTAATGTCACTCACCTCACAGTTTGCAACGTTCTCATCAAGCATGAATCATTCACTTTCCTTCCACCTAAATGTTCCTTTCCTTTAATCTTTTTCCATCACCTACTTTTACTCCACACTGTGTACATCCCTCTCTTCTCAATTCTTCTCCCACATAGTCAGCCAGCTATGTAGCCCTCCAGCAGCCACACACAAGCATACAGGCAAAACACGTGCACATACATAGATAACACACAACTCAGAATACACAGGTACTTAAGGTTAGCCACACACCTAAGGTCTGTCACTACATACACAAGACTAGTGATCCACAGCACTCAGGTAAGATATGACACCACTGAAGATTGTCACTTGGAATGTACGTGGAATCAATAAGAAGGAGAAACTATTCAAAATATTTAACCATTTAAAAACCCTACAAGCAGACATTGCTTTACTACAAGAAAGTCATATTCCCCAAACTATAGATTACTACTCTGGCACCACCAGAGTTCCTACATGCTTAATTAGGCAGTTACAATTCCAAACAAAGAGGCGTTGCCATCCTGATAAATAGAACTTTATTCATAATGATACTATTGTAGATCCAGAGGGAAGATACATAATCATAAATATTATGATACAAAACATTGAATATTGCATAGCTAATGTGTATGGTCCTAAAGTTGACAATCCCTCTTTCCCTTGCTTGGGCCAGGGAGCATTTACGCTGGACAAGGAACCAGTGGGCCTCAGTGCTGTTCTCTGATGAAAATCGATTCACATTAGGCAGAAATGTCAAGGAGAGTGCTATGTGTCAGCCACTGTTGTCATCTGACAACCCTTTGGTGGTGGTGGTGTTACAGTCTGGGCAGGTGTATCTACTCAATACAGAATTGCCCTACACCTTGTGAATGGTACAGTGACAAGCAAGTACTACGTTAATAACAACATTAATTCTCTAATTGTGCCCCTGCATGAACAACACAGACCCAATTTCATCTTCATGAATGACATTGCTCCAGCTAATCATGATCGCATCGTTATGGAACGGCTGGTGGAGGCTGGGGTCCCTCACATTTAGTGACCTGCACTTTCTCCGGACCTGAATCCCTTAGAACACCTATGGGATAGCGGAGTTGCAGAGTAGGGTCTCATACCCTAGCATCCCGGACCCTCAATGACCTGGGGGCCGCCCTTCAAGAAGAGTGAAATGCCAAGCAATTGCTGTAGTCGACTCGTGAACAGCATGAGACATCGTTGTCAGGCTGTGATTGATGGTCAAGGGCACATGACGTTATTGAGTCATTTTTTGCTGCGGTATACCCACCACTGTTCTTGGCTTTTGCGTCAATAAATTGTTTGACATGGGGAGATTACTATTGCATTCTTCTACCTAAATGCCCTACTTTCATGATACATAATCACTGTTGTGTGAACAGCTTACATTTTCCATGAATTCCACCATAAAGTCAAATATCCATAACTTTTTGTGAGTAGTGTAATTGATCGCAAAACTCTGTTTCAGATAGATCAGTTTTACTGGGAGAACTTTGAGCACGCTAACAAATGCGGTAAATTTTTAGCCAACCAATTAAAAAATAATAAGGAAAAACTAACCATCCATTCAATAATTAATAAGAAAGGGAGCATCACTCATGATCCCCATGTAACAAATAATACTTTTGAAAACCTTTACCAAGAGTTATAAACGTCCCAAATAAATCCATCCACCTCAGCCATAGAGGCATTTCTGAATAAACTAGAACTGCCAGAGTTAAAGGAAGAACAAACCACAACACATTGTTGTCTGTGGCAGAACTACATAAAGCTCTGCAAGAGATGCCAAATAAAAACAGATATAAAATATTTTTTATATTTTTTTATATAGGAGTTCTGGTCCCGCGCTGGCACCCAGCTTTTACAAAATGTTAGTTGAAGGTAAACAACAGCATTCATTACCCACAAATGTGAATTCAGCCTCCATAAGCCTGCTCCAAAAACCAGGATTAGACCCTACGCTTCCATCAAGTTACAGACCAATTTAACTAAAAATCGCTCCATATATAATTCACTCTGATAGGTAGACAGTCAACAAACAATATGAACAGATCAACTTAAATGATTATATCACCACCCATAAACAAGAGTCAGTCATTGTCTCCTTAGATGCAGAAAAAGCTTTTGATAGAGTAAACTGGAAGTTTCTTGGGAACTCATTCATAGACCTGATCCAAATACTATACAGCTCAGCAAACACCAAAACCAAGCCACAATGAATCAGTTGTGCCAAAAACTCTGCAACTTCAGCTTCAACTATCAGCACCAAATTCAAACACCATAGTTGCTGCCAGAATATTACCATCTCTGACAGCGTGTGCAGGTGGGGTTTTCTTAAAATTACTGGTTCTACGCTTACTCTTTGCCAAAACACACCACTTTGGAACAATCCAGACATCATACAAAACAAAAACAGCAATACTTTCTGACTTGGCATACCAAAGGGATAACAAATCTGTTTTCACAAGAGACAAGTTTACCTCTTTTGAAGAATTAGTGTCCCGATATGAAATCACTAATGCATATTTCTTAGAATAATTACTACAGTCAATACTTAATGCAAAAACTAAGAATACTCCTAACCAGATGCAACCAGCAATAGAATTATTTATTGATATCTTAGGGAAAAGTACAGTATCAAAAATCTATATTTAAATTTCCATAAATGACACAGTGAGCCTTCCTATCTCTAAATGGAAGGTTGATCTGGACATCACCATTAATCACATGTTCTGGAAAAAATATATATGTTCTAATTTATTCAGAATGACAAAAAAAAATACAAATTTACAACTAATACAATATAAGATTCTTCATAGAACACAATATATAGGACAAAGGATGTTCCAAATGGGTCTCAAAAACTTTAATATTTGCCCTCATTGTACAGATAACACAGCAGATAGATTCCTACATGCTTTCTGGTCATGTTCACCTGTGCAGCAATTTTGGCAAGGAGTTTGCGAACACCTGTCAACCTGGTTAAGCTGCCTGGTGGTAGTGAGCGCCTGCCTGCCTAAGGGATTGGGGTAACGGGGCTAGTGGATTCTGGGGTTGCCACATGGGTCCCTTGCGGTGGGGAAGTGGTGGCTGCTGGGACCAGCAGTCTGGTGCTAGAGCAGAGTGAAGCAGACACACACTAACACCCCTCCCCTCCCCCTCCCCCTTGCTTTGAGATCTCATGACTCAGCGACTCGGGCCAGTAAACGAACAAGCATGGGGAGGACACAGACGCAGCAGAAGGATAGAAGCAAGAAAAAGTGTGGTTATATTTTCAAGCCCAAAATGAAACAGCAACCTGTACAATCTGCAAAAAATACACTTTATGTTAAATACAGTGGCAACACCACCAATTTATATTATATATTAACTGTTGAACTATGTCTGGGTTTTAGTAAAAAAATTTAAACAATTTAAAACAAAACACAAAACACCTGAAAGTCATGAAAATATATTAGGCTGACACAGCGGGGCTCACGCACACAATTCCCGTCATCTGGCTGATGTGTGCCAGCTAGTGAATAGGATGGATGAGCTTTTGCTTCTTAACGCAATAAACAATGACGTAAATAGTGAGGTGCCCCACCAGGGATATGATCACACTGGACCACTGCTACAGTGTGTTAAAATACATCTCCCGCTCTGTCTCCCGTGCCGCACTGGGATACTCTGATCACTGTCTGCTTCACCTCATCCCGACTTATAGTTAGGAATCTAAAACCTTCTGTCAGGATGGTGAAAAGGTGGACACAGCAGCTGAAACTGCAGCTGCAGGCCTGTTTTCACTGCAAGGTCTTAGAGATTTTTGAAGATGAAGTTAGAAACATTCATGAGCTCACTGGCAGTGACATCTTACATTAGCTTTTGCGAAGATATGTGCGTTCAGACAAAAACTGTGTGCAACACAACAACAAACCATGGTTCACACTGGACTTAACCCCTTTACTCGCTGCGCCAGGCCAAGGAAGAAACCTATAGAAGTGGTGAATGGTCCCTTTACAGGCAGGCCACAAACAGGCTGAAAAAGGAGCTAAAGGCAGCCAAAAGTGGATATGATGAGAAGCTGCAGAACAGCTTATCAACAAAAGATCCTGTGTCAGTTTGTAGAGGCCTGCAGCAAATCAGCCACAAGAAACCATCTCCACATCCTAAGGCTTGCAATCGCCTGGCAGACAACAGCTTCTACTTTCGGTTTGAAAAGAACCACCTCACACTTGGCGACACAATATGCTTACCCACACCCCCCAACACTCACCTCCCCTCATCAGACCCCCTACCTGTACTAAAGATTTGTGAAGAAGATGTCTGCTGCCTCCTTCAAAGGCAAAAAATCAGAAAGGCTATGGGACCCAACGGTGTGTCCCCCACCGGATTATGTACAGTGATCTGGTGTCAGTGCATCAGGAGCTTCCTGACTGACAGGAGACAGCAGGTGAGGTTGGGCAGCATTACAGTTAGCACCCAAACCATCATTACTAACACACTGCAGGGATGTGTCCTCTCCCCACTGTTTTTTTTTTCGTGTACACTGATGATCCAAACTTAATTACTTTCAGGATTTAAAAATCCCTTTTAACTTCTTTAAAACTCCCATCACTATAAAACTTTAAATGAATGCAGCATTAGATACAATTGGAAGAAGCTTTAATTGATCTGGTAAAACTTATTTTCCACATTGCATAGTATTATATAATATCTGCCAAATCTACATGTTCCAAACAAACTGATAGATCTAACTAATATCACGGCAGGGAGAGCTCCTGTACCAAATATCTGCTCGGCTGCAATGCGTACAGCACTATGCTCACAGCAGGGATGGCCATGGATTATTATGGTGATGGGTCTAAACAAACAACTCTCTACTCTCTACCTTTCTACACAAGTATATTCATCACGGTGATCAATATGGTTTGGTAAAAGGTAAAATCTTGGCTAGATGGTACTATAAAGTATTTCGAGTGCAGCTCAATCACCTATTCGCACACACTGGAGCCCGAACCTGAGACTACCGTACCATTTGAGCCATCCAGTGAGCCAGTGCCGACCCACATATATGTCATCTTCCATCAAAAGGTCTCATAGAAGGCTAACTGATGGAAGTCCAATTGTTATTAAAAAGCAGTTTTGGAAAGAAATCTTTTTCATGCATGCAGACAGACAATCTGTAAAATATGTTCAAATACAGCTTCACCAGTCAGGAACAGAAAGAACTTAGGATCAATATATAACCAACACTACTCAAGTTTACACTACAGTACAGTAATCATGGTGCTGATATCCATTTATATGTTAGCTATTGTACAAAGGTGCTAAAGCCAATACTGTTTCTTTCCTTTCTGTCTGAAGAGGAAATGGGCTGGTTTCTCTATTGGACAAGAGGAAGAAAGTATAACATACAGAACTCTAGTTTTCTTATATTCAAATGGCTAATAAACTTTAATAAATAAATAAACAATAGACCAAAATTATAAATTGTAACTTGTCGGGGCTGTGCTCTGGCTCAAACAACTAACGACAAATATCAGACTATGCTGTATAACACGCTGTCTTCTAAATAATCTACAGCAGGACATTTGGCCTTTGAATATTAGTGTATCTGAGGAAAAACAATGGCAGAGAAACTAGTGTCATTCCAGGAGGCTGGCCCCGCCCTCCTCTCCCCGTCTCCCCTCTGACTGTTGCTGGAGCAGGTACAGAGGAAACCAGGAAGCACTAGTTGTACAGATGGAGCGGTTCATTTTCGCTGATTTCAGTCGACTGTCAGTCACCTTTCTGACGCTGATCACACACTTATCACACCCTCATCAGCCGACTGTCAGCAGCCCCCCTCCTTGGTCTGTCTGGGGAAGGTGTTAAAAATGTTAATGAGGCCACCCCCATTTTAGCACCAAAGACGCAATTCCAGGGTAAAACCAAAAGGTGGAGCTTTAGTATCTGACCCATAGAGTTAGGGTCAAACAGCAAGTATAGGCACCGTTCTTGGAACAGGACATAGATCTGATAATGTCAGTTCTACACTGTTTGCTAGGGCAGACAGACAAACAGACAGACAATAGTCTGTCTAAGCAGTCAACTAAAAAGTTGAGAAAACTTGAAAAGTTGACTTCATTTCAGAATTGAATGTTGTACTAACCTCTTTTTTAATCGTAGATAAGCATCGGCAGCTCACACTGCCACAGCTGCCAAACTACCTTCTGGAGGTTTATCAGTTACTGGCTGTATTAGGTTGAGTTAGACTTCACAAATGAAATTATTAAATTCTCATTCTATATATTATTCTTATTCACTTGAATGTAGTGTGTGTCAGTCTGCCTGCTTCAGGAGCTGTTTTAAATTAAAAAAAGAACATTTCAATGTTCTAATCAAGCTTAGATGAACATAACAATAGAGAGCCTCTTTTCAGACAGAACGACCAATCCACAGCACTAGTTAGACTGGTTTCACACCACCCCCTTCTCCCCAAAGCACCAGGGTCCTGCAGTGCTGTTACCTGATGTAACCAGATACATTTGTGAACTACTTCATCCATCCATCACTTATAAGAGCCTAGTGGTTAAAGCACACAACTTCTCACCCACAGTTTTTAACTAAACTGTTTTTGTTAGTTGGTGGTTTAAAATAAGAAAATTTTATATCCTAAAGCAATAGACTTAACACTTTCTTTTTAACAAGTTTTATTTACAGATTTTATAAACGTCCAGTTCATTTGACCATTTTCTAAACCAAGTTGTCTGAAAGTTGGGTCACTACATTCTTTTAGAGCAGAAATGTTTCTCAAGGAGCCTCTACATTATATGTCCTTCATGGGGGACATGGTCTTCACACCTTCTCACAGTACTTTGTTCAACTGATGAGCCAGTTCTTTACAGGTGTGAAATGAAGCCTATTGTAAATAGAGGATAGTGCCTAACTTTAGTTAGTGCCTAACTCAGACTGAAGGGTCCTGCACTTTTGGTAATGTTTCTGCTTTAAGAAAAGTCTGTAAGTTAACTTGAAAATTATTGAGCAGTCACAATCAGCCGATTGTGGTGACATTTGGCAGTAAAAGGTGACTGAAATGTCACAGAACTGAAAGAATATTAGCTGGCATAACTCATAACACATATGTATGCAGATCTCTGTATTTTGTGTCACTTGAATTTGTGTGGTAAACGAAAGACACCAGAGGCAAGTTTACACCAGGAGTCTCTAGCTGGGAGCTTCTGTGCCTTAACCACCAGGCTGTTGGTCCTCTGAGGCAGACGTACTGTATGGACAGTAACTAAATTCCTTCATACAGCATTATGTTAACAGAGCCTTGATTTGAGTATAACCTTTAAAGTTATGGATCCATGAAGAATTTTCTTTTTAAGCAGGTTAACAAATATATCTGGTTTTCATGGCTCAGGTGAAGTTGTGTGGAAGTTGAGTCATGTCAACTCTTTCAGTCTGGTGTCTTCTTGGGGGAGGGTTCATCACACCTACTCACTTTTGTGTCTTTTGTTCACGTAACGAGACAGTTCTTTGCAAGTGTAAAGTGAAGCCAAACTGGAGGATGGTATTGAACTTCCCTCAGACTGAGGCAGCATTTGGTCTTTGTCAGTTGTCAAAAAATGACAGTAAATTTAGAGCTAAACATTACAATACAGTAATACATACAATACAGTATAATTAAAACAAATAAAATGTCCATGTGGATGTTGACTGAATGTTTGACTAAAGGGCATTGTATTCATAACAGCTGTAATTTTCTACTCGCTTAGACATAAATAACTTTAAGTTCAGTTATAAGCTACTTTACATTTAAGACGCTCATTTCTGTTCTCTCTCTCTCTCATTATATATATATATATATATATATATATATATATATATATATATATAGCTGGATATATATATCCAGCTATCGCTGGATAGCTCAATCGGTAAAGTCACAGGACTTGCATGCCAGGGTTCCTGGTTCGAATCCCCCGTTAGGGCGAATCCCCCCGATTCATTGTCATGAGAGACAATGAATCACATGAGATACCGGCTCAGACGTCGCCCGGTCTAACAAGGTCTGCGTCAGGTGTTGGAGAACCAGAGCACCTTGGCGAGAAGTGGGCTACTGGAACAAGAAAGAAATGGCTGAGATGAACAAGGCTCTGTTGGATTGCTACAACTCAAGTAACCCTAGTCAGAGGGGCTACATGCAAAGAATGTGCGGTGAATGGGAACGGAGAAACCCACATTCAAGGCTGACGGCGAAGCAACTAGTAGCTCAGTGCTTGGAGCTGTACAACATCAACAGAACTCTAAGGGCCTTCATTGCAAACTCGATGAGGTTGTGGAGAACCACCCTTAAAGCCAATGGAAAGCCACTCGCCCAAGTATCCATCAAATGTGGCATATACCAAGGAGATGCACTGTCCCCACTGCTGTTCTGCATAGGTCTGAACCCCCTCAGCCAAATAATAAACAAGACTGGCTATGGATACCGACTCCGGAACGGGGCCACCATAAGTCACCTCCTCTACATGGATGACATCAAGCTGTACGCTAAGAATGAGCGAGACATCGACTCGCTGATCCACACCACCAGGATCTACAGCTCGGACATCGGGATGTCATTCGGGCTCGAGAAATGTGGGAGGATGGTGACAAAGAGAGGCAAGGTAATCCACACAGAAGGGGTCCCACTCCCAGAAGGAACAATAGCAGACATTGAGGACAATTACAAGTACCTTGGAATACCACAGGCAAACGGCAACCTTGAACAGGCAACAAGGAATGCGGCAACAGCCAAATACCTCCAACGAGTAAGGCAAGTCCTAAGAAGCCAGCTCAATGGCTACGCTCTGCCAGTGATCAGATACCCTGCAGGAATAATAAGGTAGCCAAAGGAAGAGATACAGACCACAGATGTTAAGACACGAAAGCTCCTCACCATGCATGGAGGGTTCCACCCCAAATCTAGCACCCTGAGACTGTACGCTAGCCCCAAAGAAAGGAGGCTGAGGACTAGTGAGCGTGAGAGCCACTATCCGGGATGAAACATGCAAGATCCATAAGTACATCAAGGATAAGGCCCCGACAGATGACGTGCTGAGTGAATGTGTCAGGCAGTGGAGAACAAAGGATGAGATGCTGGAAGAGGGACCATCATGGGAGGACAAGCCCTTACACGGGATGTACCACCGGAACATAACTGAAGTGGCTGAAGTGGCTGATCTCAACAAATCCTACCAATGGCTTGAAAGGGCTGGGCTGAAGGACAGCACAGAGGCACTCATCCTGGCCGCACAGGAGCAGGCCCTGAGCACCAGAGCAATAGAGGCCCAGATCTACCACACCAGACAAAATCCAAGGTGTAGACTGTGCAAAGAGACCCCTGAGACAGTCCAGCACATAACTGCAGGGTGTAAGATGCTGGCAGGGAAAGCATACATGGAACGCCATAACCAAGTGGCTGGCATAGTATACAGGAACATCTGAGCAGAGTATGGACTGGAAACCCCAAGGTCAAAATGGGAAACACCTCCCAAGGTGGTAGAGAACGAGCGAGCCAAGATCCTGTGGGACTTCCAGATACAGACTGACAGAATGGTAATGGCGAACCAACCAGACATTGTGGTGGTGGATAAAGAGCAGAGGAAAGCCGTAGTGGTGGAAGTGGCAATACCAAGCGATGGCAACATCAGGAAAAATGAACATGAGAAACTAGAGAAATACCAAGGGCTCAGAGAAGAACTGGAGAAGGCTTGGAAGGTGAAGGCCACAGTGGTACCTGTGGTGATCCGAGCACTGGGGGCTGTGACCCCCAAACTGGAGGAGTGGCTACAACAGATCCCTGGAAAAACATCCGAAATCTCAGTCCAGAAAAGTGCAGTCCTAGGAACAGCAAGGATACTGCGCAGAACCCTCAAGCTCCCTGGCCTCTGGTAGAGGACCCGAGCTTGGAAAGTGGAGGAGACCACCCGTGGAGGGTGAGAATAGAGTGTGTATATATAGTACACAATCCTCATACACTTCCAATCTGCCTGTGGGCCTGGATTACACATCACTTCTCCACCTGGTGCATGAATGTGCAATTGCAGGTCATTTCTTAAAAAAGGTTTAGGGGCCGTTAACAAGGCAGCCACGCATTAAGTATATCACAATGGGGGGTCATGACTAGTGTAGGGGGGCTTGGTGGAATGATACCTAAGTCATGCTAATGTCATGACAAGATCAGTGTGAAATCCTGCAGCAACAAGGCAACGAAAATTTGCCGCTCCATCTGTAGTTTTTGAGCCCATGGCAAACCACCTGCCGAGGTGTCTTACCAGAATAAATGATAACTTCACTGCATAGAAATTATGGAGCAATCTGAGTGTCCCTTCATCTTTAAAGGAGACTGATTATACTTTTCATTCTAAAGAATATTGGACTTCAATGTCTCAGTAAGGTCTCTGTAAATTTTCATTCCATAAAACCCTTTAGATTGTCCGAGTGTGGTTTTCACTCCCCATCGGTAAACGATGTGTTTTCTGGGTGTGTCGCGAGCGAAGCTGCTCGCCACACCTCTGTGCGGAAGCGCATACCTTTTTTGTTGTTGTTTTTTTAAATTGGCTTCATGGATACGACCCACTGCATGGTTAAGATACAATAGGTGGCAGTAGTGCGACATTTAGAATGCAATCCAATGCAATCCTGCACAGAAGAAGATCCACTACAGGACTGCACGACAATAGCCAGCTGGTCGGGTAGCGTAGTAGAACCGTACGCCTACGATCCTGAATCTGACCCTGAAGCTGAAGAGGAGGCTGTCAAAGTCACCAAATTTCGGCTGATGAAATGTGTCTGTCATTGGTAATGTAGCATTTACTTTAATTTATTTGATTTATGTAAATTGCAAACCACCTAGCGTTTGCTAATGCTTATGCTAAATGGCATCTGCAGCTTGAATATTCACAACACAACTTACCTGGAAAACTGTTGTTAATAGGCAACACTACTTTAGCTTACATTATACAAATAAATAAAAGTTTGAGAGCATAGCTGAAATAATATAAATACATTCTACAGTGTTTTTGTCTTACTTGTGCTGCTGCTCTGACAATTTCATTCAAAAAATGTGCATTAATTTTCAGCGCAATCACTGCATGACCTACCTGGGAACAAAAAGCATTGGTTCAAATTATATATTGACCTGACTATACTGCTTTTAATTATGTTTTTTGATCAATCTTGATAAATGGGACAGTAATATGTCTCTGTATCTCAAGTTGTTACATGTATCTAGTCTACAGAGGCTAGTGAGCTGGTGCTGGGGGTTCCTGGGTTGAAGAATTTGAGTTGCCATCTCTTCATGCTTAGGTTGTAGATGAAGGCAGAGTTTCCTAATGAAACACACTAAAACACTCATGTATGATGGATGTACAGATGGAGCGGTTCATTTTCGCTGATTTCAGACGACTGTCAGTCACCTTTCTGACGCTGATCACACACTTATCACACCCTCATCAGCCGACTGTCAGCAGCCCCCCTCCTTGGTCTGTCTGGGGAAGGTGTTAAAAATGTTAATGAGGCCACCCCCATTTTAGCACCAAAGACGCAATTCCAGGGTAAAACCAAAAGGTGGAGCTTTAGTATCTGACCTGTAGAGTTAGAGTCAAACAGCAAGTATAGGCACAGTTCTGAGAACAGAACATAGATCTGATAATGTCAGTTCTACACTGTTTGCTAGGGCATACAGACAAACAGACAGACAGACAATAAGTCTGTCTAAACAGTCAACTAAAAAGTTGAGAAAACTTGAAAAGTTGACTTCATTTCAGAATTGAATGTTGTACTAACTTTTTTTTAATCATAGATAACGCTCACGCTGCCACAGCTGCCAAACTACCTTCTGGAGGTTTATCAGTTACTGACTGTATTAGGTTGAGTTGGACTTCACAAATGAACTTAATAAATTCTCATTCTATATATTATTCTTATTCACTTGAATGTAGTGTGTGTCAGTCTGCCTGCTTCAGGAGCTGTTTTAAATTAAAAAAAGAACATTTCAATGTTCTAATCAAGCTTAGATGAACATAACAATAGAGAGCCTCTTTTCAGACAGAACGACCAATCCACAGCACCAGTTAAACTGGTTTCACACCACCCCCTTCTCCCCAAAGCACGAAAGCAGAGTCCTGCAGTGCTGTTACCTGATGTAACCGGATACATTTGTGAACTACTTCATCCATCCATCACTTATAAGAGCCTAGTGGTTAAAGCACACAACTTCTCACGCACAGTTTTTAATTAAACTGTTTTTGTTAGTTGGTGGTTTAAAATAAGAAACTTTTATATCCTAAAGCCATAGACTTAACACTTTCTTTTTAACAAGTTTTATTTACAGATTTTATAAACGTCCAGTTCATTTGACCATTTTCTAAACCAAGTTGTCTGAAAGTTGGGTCACTACATTCTTTTAGAGCAGAAATGTTTCTCAAGGAGCTTCTATATTATATGTCCTTCATGGGGGACATGGTCTTCACACCTTCTCACAGTCCTTTGTTCAACTGATGAGCCAGTTCTTTACAGGTGTGAAGTGAAGCCTATTGTAAATAGAGGATAGTGCTCAACTTTACTCAGACTGAAGGTTCCTGCACTTTTGGTAATGTTTCTGCTTTAAGAAAAGTCTGTAAGTTAACTTGAAAATGATTGAGCAGTCACAATCAGCCGATTGCAGTGACATATGGCAGTAAAAGGTGACTGAAATGACACGGAACTGAAAGAATATCAGCTGGCATAACTCATAACACATATGTATGCAGATCTCTGTATTTTGTGTCACTTGAATTTGTGTGGTAAACGAAAGACACCAGAGGCAAGTTTACACCAGGAGTCTCTAGCTGGGAGCTTCTGTGCCTTAACCACCAGGCTGTTGGTCCTCTGAGGCAGACGTACTGTATAGACAGTAACTTTCATACAGCATTATGTTAACAGAGCCTTGATTTGAGCGGAACCTTTAAAGTTATGGATCCATGAAGAATTTTCTTTTTAAGCACTTTACAAATATATCTGGTTTTTATGGCTCAGGTGAAGTTGTGTTGAAGTTGAGTCATGTCAACTCTTTCAGTCTGGTGTCCTTCTTGGGGGAGGGTTCATCACACCTACTCACTTTTGTGTCTTTTGTTCACGTAACGAGCCAGTTCTTTGCAAGTGTGAAGTGAAGCCAAACTGGAGGATGGTATTGAACTTCCCTCAGACTGAGGCAGCATTTGGTCTTTGTCAGTTGTCAAAAAATGACAGTAAATTTAGAGCTAAACATTACAATACAGTAATACATACAATACAGTATAATTAAAACAAATAAAATGTCCATGTGGATGTTGACTGAATGTTTGACTAAAGGGCATTGTATTCATAACAGCTGTAATTTTCTACTCGCTTAGACATAAATAACTTTAAGTTCAGTTATAAACTACGCTCATTTCTGTTTTATATATATATACACTCTATTCTCACCCTCCGCGGGTGGTCTCATCCACTTTCCAAGCTCGGGTCCTCTACCAGAGGCCAGGGAGCTTGAGGGTTCTGCGCAGTATCCTTGCTGTTCCTAGGACTGCACTTTTCTGGACTGAGATTTCGGATGTTTTTCCAGGGATCTGTCGTAGCCACTCCTCCAGTTTGGGGGTCACAGCCCCTAGTGCTCCGATCACCACAGGCACCACTGTGGCCTTCACCTTCCAAGCCTTCTCCAGTTCTTCTCTGAGCCCTTGGTATTTCTCTAGTTTCTCATGTTCCTTTTTCCTGATGTTGCCATCGCTTGGTATTGCCACATCCACCACTACGGCTTTCCTCTGCTCTTTATCCACCACCACAATGTCTGGTTGGTTCGCCATTACCATTCTGTCAGTCTGGATCTGGAAGTCCCACAGGATTTTGGCTCGCTCGTTCTCTACCACCTTGGGAGGTGTTTCCCACTTTGACCTTGGGGTTTCCAGTCCATACTCCGCGCAGATGTTCCCGTATACTATGCCAGCCACTTGGTTATGGCGTTCCATGTATGCTTTGCCTGCCAGCATCTTACACCCTGCAGTTATGTGCTGGACCGTCTCTGGGGCCTCTTTGCACAGTCTACACCTTGGGTCTTGTCTGGTGTGGTAGATCTGGGCCTCTATGGCTCTGGTGCTCAGGGCCTGTTCCTGTGCGGCCAGGATGAGTGCCTCTGTGCTGTCCTTCAGCCCAGCCCTTTCAAGCCATTGGTAGGATTTGTTGAGATCAGCCACTTCAGTTATGTTCCGGTGGTACATCCCGTGCAAGGGCTTGTCCTCCCATGATGGTCCCTCTTCCAGCATCTCATCCTCTGTTCTCCACTGCCTGAGACATTCACTCAGCACGTCATCTGTCGGGGCCTTATCCTTGATGTACTTATAGATCTTGGATGTTTCATCCTGGATAGTGGCTCTCACGCTCACTAGTCCTCGGCCTCCTTCCTTGCGGCTAGCATACAGTCTCAGGGTGCTGGATTTGGGGTGGAACCCTCCATGCATGGTGAGGAGCTTTCGTGTCTTAACATCTGTGGTCTGTATCTCTTCCTTTGGCCACCTTATTATTCCCGCAGGGTATCTGATCACTGGCAGAGCGTAGCTGTTTATTGCCCGGGATTTGTTCTTGCCATTGAGCTGGCTTCTTAGGACTTGCCTTACTCGTTGGAGGTATTTGGCTGTTGCCGCATTCCTTGTTGCCTGTTCAAGGTTGCCGTTTGCCTGTGGTATTCCAAGGTACTTGTAATTGTCCTCAATGTCTTCTATTGTTCCTTCTGGGAGTGAGACCCCTTCTGTGTGGATTACCTTGCCTCTCTTTGTCACCATCCTCCCACATTTCTCGAGCCCGAATGACATCCCGATGTCCGAGCTGTAGATCCTGGTGGTGTGGATCAGTGAGTCGATGTCTCGCTCACTCTTGGCGTACAGCTTGATGTCATCCATGTAGAGGAGGTGACTTATGGTGGCCCCGTTCCGGAGTCGGTATCCATAGCCAGTCTTGTTTATTATTTGGCTGAGGGGGTTCAGACCTATGCAGAACAGCAGTGGGGACAGTGCATCTCCTTGGTATATGCCACATTTGATGGATACTTGGGCAAGTGGCTTCCCATTGGCTTCAAGGGTGGTTTTCCACAACCTCATCGAGTTTGCAATGAAGGCCCTTAGAGTTCTGTTGATGTTGTACAGCTCCAAGCATTCAGTGATCCATGTGTGTGGCATTGAGTCATAGGCTTTCTTGTAGTCGATCCAGGCTGTGCACAGGTTGGTGTGTCGCATTCTGCAGTCTTGGGCGACTGTTCTGTCTACCAGGAGTTGGTGTTTGGCTCCTCTGGTATCCTTACCAATGCCCTTCTGTGCTTCGCTCATGTATTGACTCATGTGCCCACTTATCTTAGCTGCGATGATGCCTGACATGAGCTTCCATGTTGTGGAGAGACAGGTTATTGGCCGGTAGTTGGATGGGACTGTGCCCTTTGAGGGATCCTTCATTATCAGGATCGTTCGCCCTTCGGTTAGCCATTCAGGGTGAGTCCCATCCCTTAGCAGCTGGTTCATTTGTGCTGCCAGGCGCTTATGGATTGCAGTGAGCTTCTTTAGCCAGTAGGCGTGGATCATGTCAGGGCCAGGTGCTGTCCAGTTTTTCATACCTGAGACTCTATGTTGGATGTCTGCCACTGTGATAGTCACTGGATTCTGTTCAGGGAGGTTGCTGTGGTCTTCCCTCAGATCCACCAGCCACTGTGCATCACTGTTGTGTGATGCCTCCCTTTCCCATATACCCTTCCAGTACTGTTCAGTTTCCAGCCTTGGTGGGTCTGCTCTGTTGTTATTACCCTGCCATTGAGAGTACAAAGTACAAAAATATATATATATATATACATATATATATATATATATGCTTATATATTTAAGGCACTGTAGGTTTATGTACGTATGAGGAGACCTACATTAAGCTTGGGACTGATCAATCCAAGTGTAGATTTTCTCATGAGTTGTGAGGCCTGAGAGACATAGGGATACCGGTAAAAGCATTTTCTGTGATATGCATATGAAGTGTGCTGGCAATAGTGTATGAAGTTTAATCAAGTGTGTATTTGTGTATATACATATGTGAAGTTAAATGGCGTAATAGTTGCTTGATGCTGATTTAAATTTGAAGTAGGCTGGGTTGACAGCGGCTCCTCTACTCCTCCGGTGCAGAG
Organism: Betta splendens; assembly: GCF_900634795.4. NCBI lineage: Eukaryota > Metazoa > Chordata > Actinopteri > Anabantiformes > Osphronemidae > Betta > Betta splendens. The sequence continues at coordinate 14,952,386 of NC_040888.2, forward strand.
GGAGTGTGTGTGTGTGAGGGAGAGAGGAAAAGAGAACAGGAGGGCGGGGGAGTGAGTGAGTGTGTGTGTGTGACTAGAGACAGATCCCCGCTCCTCATACGTGTGTTTTCAGATAGTTGGGGGGAGACGTTGGCTTGGTGCCAGGTGGCGACGAAGTTTTAATTTTTGTAGTAGTTTAATACTGTAACATTTTTGATTGTCCTATATTGTGTTCACTTTTCTTTGTACCTTTATAATCATTTTGACGTAATCTGAGTGTTTTAGTGCATTTTTTGTGACAACGTGTCCGCACTGTGGTTGGGAGTGGTCAAGCTGGTCACGGTGTGTAAAGACCGCGGCTGCTTTGTTTATTAAAATAATAAAAAAGGGGGGAGTTGAGGCGCGGTCTCTAAATTAGGTGTGGAGGCGTCAGCTGTGGGCCTCTTCTGTTGTCTACGCTCCCGAGAGAGAGTGTGTGTTTTCCTGCTCAGAGCACTAGGCTCAGTGTGTGTGTCGTACTGGTCAGGGCATTAGGCTCGGGTGTGTGTGTGTGTGTGTGAGTGTGCATTGGAGAACTATAGGCCAACTGTAATAAAACATTAGTTTTGTCACTATTATTATTGTCACGGACAGCATTTAAACTTTCAAAAAAAAATAAATAAATAAATCTTTTCCTGTTTGTTTGACAAATAATCATCACATATATCCCGTACCCATACATACACATACGTACCCATACATACATATATACCATATATAGGAACCATGGCTACACAAAAAGACACATCTCCAGTTGCAATATTGGGAAAAAAGTATCCCCTCCTAGTAGCGGAGATCCAGAAATATTCAAAAAAGTGGAATAAGAGAACACGTAAAGCCACGTCACCCTGGCCATCCGATGGAACATTCGACCGAGAGCAGTGTGCAGAGATGGGAGTGTTAATAAAAAATTACAAAATAAAAGATAAATCGGCCAAGCGCGCACAAAAATGAGAGCGAGAGACTGCAATGCTAAAACTATTTACCGACCAGGCCAAAATGTTGGGGGAGAAAACAGTGGAGCATGTGAAAAAGCAGCTTGAGCTAAAGAAAAAAGAGATGAAGAAGGGAGGGAAACCCCCTCCATACGCTGCACAGATGCCTGTTCGGGAAATAAGACTGTTGGGGGACTACTCGCTTAGATCTGGCAGATCAGGTAAAAGCATTTACCCGGTTGAGGAGTTAAAGGAAGGAAGGTCAAGGAAAGAGAGATAGAGCTAGATGACCTAGAGGAGCTGCCCGCCACATATGCAAAAGCAGCGCAGCTTGCAGGGAAAGACACTCGCCGCATTAGTGGATTGCATGATAAAGTAATGCAGGACATCAAACAATGGACAACCCTGAGACTGCGCTATCCAACCAGAATCCAGCCTGACAGCATTGTGGCAGTGCCAATAAAGGATGATGAGAGCCCACAAGCCTATGTTCACCTCACACGTAAAGAATGGATAAGACAAACAGGTGGGAAGCCTGATGAGGACATTTTCCATAGGCAGGCTCTGAGGAAGAGGATTGTTGACGGGCTGCCACTCCCGGCACAGAGTAAGCTGGGTGATGCAGTGGGACTCTACACCATGCCCTGGTGTATCCTGTGATACACAGGATCCTGTGATAGATGCTGTGACCAAAGTTCGCTCTGCTGTGCTCCGTCAGAAGCAGCAGGACAAGCAGGCAGTGAGAAAGCTGACCCAGCAGCAGCTTACAGAAGGGAAAAAGAAAATACAAGCTGTGGTCCAACACGCACCCCCACCCCCAGGGGCGGCCCCAGCGGCTGTCCAGCCACAAGTGATCTATGTCCAGCCAGACGGATGGAGAGGAGGCCCATCTAGGATGAGAGGGGGAGTTTCGGCTGGCAGAGGAAGAGGGATGGGGGATAGCCGTGGAATTAAGTGTTTTCATTGTAGTAAGATCGGACACATAAAACGCCAGTGCTTCTTATGGATGCGAGCCGTAAACAGCCAGAACCAACAGGGGGCGGCCCGGCAGACGGGACCCACCAGTCCATGGCGGGGTCCCCCTGCTGGCTACTAGGGATGCCCTGAGGATCAGGGGAATCCGGGAGGGAAGTGTCAGTTGCCATTAACATCTGTTTCAAGCCCTGATGAAGAGCCTTTGGTGCCGGTACAGGTAGTTGGTAAACCTATTAACATGATGGCTGATTCCGGAGCTGCTTACACTTGTGTTAGCAACGCTGATGCTGATCACCTCCCAAGATCTGGACAGTATGTACGGATCGTTGGATTCTCAGGGACAAAGCAACTGATTCCCCGGTCGAGCCCGGTTCCTCTACAGTTCCAGGGAAGAACAGTGGAACTGCCAGTATTAATATCGGACCAGACTCCTGTAAATTTACTTGGACGAGACGCCCTGTGTAAACTAGGCTGCACTATCTTATGCACGCCGGATGGAGTGATTGTGGACGCTGTACACCATCAGATGACTATGAGAAAAGATGAAGAAATGGTGTATTGGCTCGGAAATATAGATGAGACATTCATGAACTCTGCTGAAATGTGGATGGACTTCATCCGAGCCAACATGCCAGAAGCTTCTCGCCCTGCGTGCCCTCCTCACTGCACACTCCAGTATTTCAAAACAGAATCTGAAGCGCAACCAGATGACTGGATCAAAAAGCAGCCAGGAAAAATCCCGATCCAGTCTGCGTCTATCATCTTAGGGAGGCATGGAGCTGCGATGACAGTAGAGAAAGGGGATTATTTAGATCAAGAGTTTAGAATAAAAAATAGCATGCCCCACGTTACACTTCTAGTGAATCCGGAGTATGAGCCTAAACATTTAGGTCAAATGATTGTGCAATCTAAACAAGCAAAGTTTAGACCTACAGAAAACAAGAACATTTGGGTGAGTGAGGATGAGTTGTTTCTAAAAATAGCTATTTCAGCTGAGGGTTGGGCGTCCCCACACTGTCATCAACATTCTGAGTTACAGAAGGAAATGGTGGAGCGAGTACCAGAAAAACTCTGGTCTAAACACGACACTGATGTAGGCTTAATCAAGTCTGCACAGCCAGTGGAGGTGCACCTAAAACCTGGTTGTAGGCCTCCATGGAAATCACAATATCCGCTTCAGCCTGAAGCAGAGGCTGGAATTCAGCCAACCATTCAAGGTCTGTTGGATGCGGGTGTGCTTGTGGAGGAGCCGCACCCTAGCAGCAACACACCTATATTTCCCATTAAAAAAGCGGATAAGGAAAGGTTTAGGCTAGTGCATGACCTTAGAGCTTTAAATGAAGTAGTTGAAGATTATCCAGCTGAAGTCCCGAATCCACATACGTTATTGTCCAATGTTCCACCTGATGCAAAGTGGTTTACAGTGGTTGATTTGTGTTCAGCATTTTTCAGCGTGCCAGTAAGTGAATACAGCAGACATCTTTTTGCATTCACATATAGGGGACGATCCTACACATACACTAGATTGCCACAAGGGTTCAAACACAGTCCACATCTATTCAACAAAGTTTTAAAGGAAGATATGGATGATTTGGCCGAAAAGCTAAAAAGCACTGTCATCCAATACGTTGATGACATAATCCTCTGCGCACCTGATTTGGAAATGTGCCATGAGGACTCTATCACTCTGTTAACCCTGTTAGCCGAGAGGTCATAAAGCATCACTAAAAAAGCTGCAGTACTGTAGGGATCGCGTGGAGTATTTGGGGAGAGTGATTGCAGAGGGGACCAGAGCCGTGTCTCCTGATCAGCTGAAAGCTGTGTCCCAAGCACCCAAACCGACCACAGTCCGAGAGATGTTGACATTTTTAGGGCTGACAGGTTACAGCGCTGAGTGGATTGATGGTTATTCCACAGTTGTGCAGCCTTTAAGAGACATGGTAAAAGCTAAAGGAGCGGGCAATTTGCGAGTGCCGCTGTCATGGACCCCAGAGGGTCACATGGCATTTGAGACAGTTAAAGGGCCCATATCATGCAAAATCCACTTTTTAGACATTTTGGAGCGTCCCTATGACTCTATGGGTCACATATACACACACTGAGCACGGTAGAAATGCATTTCCTGCTTTTTTCACATTTTGAAAACGTAAATTTTCTCATCCAATGAAAACAGCCACGACCTACTCTGAGGCCGTGTCCCAGTTGTCGTCACACTGGTTGAAAGTTCTCCTTGCAAATCCTGAACCACCACCCCCACAATGATCCCGAACCAAAACTGGACTTCCGCCATTTCCCCCCTCTCACTCACTGTGAACAGACCAGCACGGCAGCGCCCAAGTCCTCCCATAGAAATAGTTCGGTTCTTGGGTGTTCTAACCAACACCAAAGTCTATTCACTTTACCAAGGGATCAACAAGTGAGGATTTGTGGGTCACTTTTATTTTTAACGGACCGGTGCCAGAAACACTGCCTCAGCATTTATACGTATGTGCATTTCAAACGAGGGTGCGTCCAATGCTGGATTTGTTTCACGGCTCCTGTTGGAAAAAAAGGACCTATTCCTAAAGTCCGTCATCCACTCACTGAAGTAAGTACATGCTTGATATTTATAATGTTTTAAAATGTTAGTTTGTCCGTTTAAAATGTAGTAACCTATGTGTGAGTCAAGTTACTAGCTAGCTATGCTAACGGCTACAGCCATTGACCGAGCCTTTGTCCCCTTCAAATGTGCTCATGTGGGCTCCTGCAGCCACACACCTGTGTGGAGAAAAGCTAATGATTAACGGCATCGAGCGGCTACAGACAGGGAGCGGTGGGTCTAGCGTCTGTCCTTTTACTGTAATCACATACACCTGCGGGGAACAGCTGATCTTTATCGCCCTTCCAGCGGCGACAGACAGGAAGCGGTGGATCTAGCTCGCTGTAGTAAGTTTGTGCTTGATACTTGTGATATCTAAATATGTTAGTTGGGTCTGTTTAAAATGCAGTAACCCACATGTGAGACAAGCTAATCGCTAGCGTCGCTAACGGCTACAGTGAGTCAACTGAGCCTTTGTCCCTTTCAAATGTGCTACTCTGAGTTGGTGCAACCACACACCTGTGTGGGGAACAGCTAATAGCGATGGGCCTTCGATCGGCGACAGGCAGGAAGCGGTGGATCGAGCTTTTGTCCTGTTGACGTGCTGCCGCTCCTGTTTGTGTGTTGCGTTAGCCGTTAGCATGTCTTTAGGCCTTTGCACTTTAGAGCTACAGCTGGTCGATCGCTACAAAAAGAACCTGCAGATGAACGCGGTGTGTTTGTTATTACCCCGTCCTGTGTCAGAGCCTAAATCAACTTGTGATTTGGGGTTATGTCATTGTTCTATCAAATTCTAACATGATTAGTTGGAATGATTACTGTGTTGTGTTTCAAGCTTAGTTGCTAATTAGTCACATCTCTACAATACCTGCTGCTTATCTGGTCAGTTACCTATAGCTTGTACCATAGCCATTATATTTGTAGGACCAATACAATTTACAGTAAATGTAACAGTCTTTTCTATACTGTAGGAGGGCAAATCCCAGTTGCCCACATGCAAGGAGGCTGTCAAACAGAGAAATCACTGCAGACTGTTGGTACACAGACATCTGCTGCCCAGCTCAGGAGTGAAGGTATGTAAGTTTGTATGTACCAACAGTAAGATAGGTAATAGAAGATTTTAATTGGTATATGCTGTTTAGATTTTATATTTGAATTGTAACAACTGTTTATCTGTTGTTTTAGCACAGACAGGCCTGTCCTCTTGTTTGGTTTAATTTCTTGTCTGGTATTGTGTGTTCTTACATTAGAGAAGGTTTTGACCTACATAATAATTAACATTTCACTAATCTACAATTCTGATTGCACTACCTTTTGTTTTGATGAGGTGATGGTGAGGACAGCCACAGCTTCCATCTGGTAGAGGACTGCTTCCGCTCAGTCTTCCAAATAGTGATGAGAACAAGGATCACCACATCTCCCTGTTTACCCTACTTTCATGCATTTCGTCTGCAAGGCCCTGCAAAAGCTTCTCCTTCGTCCTCAAACCCCCAGACTTCTTAATTAACTCAGTAACCTATACATTGCACATTGGAGTGTGAAGGTAACAGTTTGTTCTAGCTTTGGAGTAGTGGTGTATTTTTTTGGTTTACAATAAAGTTGGCTTTAACTATTATGTATTTCACTGAACTCTGTTTCTGAAGGGAAAACACTTTTATTTAGGAAATCATAGTATTGAAATTACATGTTTTTCTCTTTCTAATATGGTAAGCTATAAAGTTGAAGCGGCCATAAATAAAACGCATATAAATTATATATAAATAAAGTTAATAAAATTCTTAATGAGTGTTGCACTCACAAAAAACACATTTTTACTCAAACGGTAAAGGAGTTATTCTACAGGTGGTTTACATCAATCATACTATGAGTGTTTTAGTGTTTTATCCATCAGGAAACTGCCTTCATCTACAACCCAAGCGTGAAGAGATGGCAACTCAGATTCTTCACCCCAGGAATCCTCAGCACCAGCCCACTAGCTTCTGTAGACTAGATACCTGTAACAACTTCAGATACAGAGACATATTACTGTCAGATTTAACAAGAATGACAAAAAACATAATTAAAAGCAGTAAAAATACGTTAGGTCAATATATAATTTGAACCAATGCTTTTTGTTCCCAGGTAGGTCATGCAGTGATTGCTCTAAATATTAATGCACATTTTTTAAATAAAATTGTCAGAGCAGCAGCACAAGTAAGACAAAAACAGTGAAATGTGTAAATGTAAAATGTATTTATATTATTTCAGCTATGCTCTCAAACTTATTTATTTGTATAATGTAAGCTAAAGTAGTGTTTTCTATTAACGAGAGTTTTCCAGGTAAGTCGTGTTGTGAATATTGAAGCTGCACACGCCATTTAGCATTCGCATTAGCAACCGCTAGTCGCTTTGCATAAATCAATTAAATTGAAGTAAATGCGACATTACCAATGAGACACATTTTGCATCAGCCGAAATGTGGTGACTTCAACAGCCTCCTCTTCAGCTTCAGGGTCAGATTCGGGATCGTAGACGTATGGTTCCACTACGCTAAGAACCAGCTGACTAATGTCGTGCAGTTCTGTAGTGGGTCGTCTTCTTCTGTGGAGGATTGCGGTGGATTGCATTCTCAATGTCGCACTACTGCCACCTATTGTATCGTAACCGTGCGGTGGCTCGTATCCATGGAGCCAATTTAAAAAAAAAACAACAACAAAAAAAGGTATGCGCTTCCGCACAGAGGTGTGGTGAGCAGCTTCGCTTGCGACACGCCCAGAAAACACAGCGTTTGCTGATGGGGAGTGAGAACCACACATTGACAGGGGCAGTGTGGACGATCTAAAGGGTTTTATGGGATGAAAATTTACAGAGACCTTACTGAGACATTAAAGTCTAATATTTTTTAGAATGAAAAGCATGATATGACTCCTTTAAGATGTTGCTGCAGCAGGCTCCGGCCTTGGCTCTCCCAGACTATGAGAAAACATTTTTGTTGTATGTTTCTTGTCGACAGGAGCATGCGTGTGGTGTGTTGGCACAGAGGACTGGAGTTGGAACACATGCTCAGCCCATAGCGTATTATTCTATGTCTCTGACCCCTGTGGAGCTGGGTCTGCCAACCTGTTATCGGCACCTAGCTGCTGCTCATTTGATGTATGGGAAAGCCTCAGCTTTGAGCATGGGCTATCCCATTGAAATTTTGTCTCACCACAAGCTTGTCAATTTGATTGAAAGAGGCAAATTTGTGCTAACTGCACCACGCCTCAGTGATTATCACAGACTCCTATGATGAAGCAATGATGAAGCCAGCAGCTCTGGCCATCATTAAGTGTACAGCTCATAAACGAGATGATTCACTAATCACACAAGGGAATGCAGCTGCAGACAAAGCAGCGAAGACTGCAGCTAATGCTGAAGCTACAGCTCTTCTAGTAGTTCATGCAACTGATAATGAAGATCAAATAACATCTAAAGACTTGTGTTTATTACAAGAAGAAGTGTCTGATGCTGAACGGCAGCTCTGGGTTGAGAGAGGGGCTGCAAGAGGAGCAGATGGATTGTGGAGAAATCACGAGGGACTACTAATAGCCCCTAGTGGACTTTTGTCACTGCTAATACATGAAGCTCATGGTTTGAGCCACGAGTCCAGAGGTGAAGTAGTAAGGCGGATCAAAGAGTGGAACTTCTGGGCTCCCAAGCTTTATCAGTATGTCGACGAGACGCTAAGCAGATGTGAAACCTGCCTTAAATGTAACATCAGGCGGGGAACGGTGCCCCCAGCGGGACACCTGCCAATTCCTGATGGTCCGTTCAAACATTTAACCTTAGACTTTGTAGATATGATACGGCCAGTGCAAGGTAAACGCTACCTCCTGGTTGTAATTGATCGATTTAGCCGATGGGTGGAGGCCACACCTTCAAAACATAAAACAGCTGACACAGTGGCAAAATTTTTGTGCCGAGATGTTATTCCAAGATTTGGCATTCCTTTAAAAATCAGTTCAGATAACGGAAAAGAATTTGTAGACAAAACAGTGAAATGTGTTTTGCAGAAACTAGGAATAAAGCAGAGGTATGGCAGTGTTTACTGTCCCACCTCTCAGTCGGACGTTGAGAGGTGCAATGGGATTCTGAAAAACAAACTGCTGAAGATCTGTATGTCTACCGGTCTGAACTGGATAGATGCTTTACCGCTTGCTCTCATGGCTTGCAGAGCAAGTGCTCACCGAACACTAAAACTAACACCGCATGAGGCTTTGCTTGGTCGACCAATGCCTGTGCCAGCCTATCGAGCCGTAAAAGGTCCATCGCTGGACATTTTGACAAATGACATGAAATCTTATGTGAAACAAATGACTAATATACACAGGAGTATTTCCTCCCGTGTCGTTTCGTTACAGGCAACGGAGGCGCAGGACGATCCGGAGCCTAAAGTGAAGCCAGGTGACCTGGTGTACGTCAAGGTGTTCAGGAGAAAGTGGGACCACGCCCGACGAGAAGGTCCCTATACGGTGGTCCGAGCAACATCAAGAGCAGTACAAGTTGAAGGCTCTCCTACCTGGTATCATTTAAACCACTGTGTTAAAGTACCAGAGGGGGAAACAGGGTCAGTGACCAAAAAAGAGGAGGATGAGTGGTCCGGAGAAGAAAAAGACAGTGATCCTGGTCCTCCTGCTGCTGGTGGGGACACTTGGGGTGTTGCAATAATGCCTCAGACCACCCGTGTCCTCCGAAGCAGGGGAGCAGTTAAGACTTAGGAGAGATGCAAACGGGTCAGTAGGGGCCAAGAGTAGCCTAGGCAGACGTAGAGGGCCTGTAGGGAAAGAATGTCCTAGGGTTAATGTGTGGACCTCTAATGACCCTGGGTGGAGTTATGGTGTGTGGACCACTTGGAGTGCCCAGATGTCAATCATAGAGTGGGACTCGAGTGCAGACACAATGACCATTTATGTGTCTGTGGATCAGGAGTCCCAGGAGCGGTTGTGTGGGATAGAGTGGATGGGCCAGCGCATGTATGAGTTCCCTACTTCCTGGGGAAAAGACAGGTGTTCCATCAGAGTGAGAGAGGGAGAGATGGAGTCAGGAAAAGTATGGGACATTAGAGTAGGTTTTCGCAATAGGAAACCTGAGAGTCCTAGAGTCATCTGGTCTAAGAATAAAGGAGGGAGTGCACACCGTGAGGTTGCAGCCCTACAGCCCCCACCAGGAAACATCGTGGAGGATGAGGATGAGGTTCAGACTCAGCGGCCGGCCGGATCAGCAACCAAAGAGCTCGTTGTTGCTTCAGCGGGGGCTTCAATGCCGAACAGTGGTTCAGGCCTTTCAGGATGGATGCAGCAAGCTGTGTCAGGATGGACTGATGGGCTGATCACAAAATTACAAGGATTTTTGTCAGAACAAGATGAGGAGGAAGACAAGGAACAGGGTGAGAATACTCTAGTGGATGTGTGCCTGCAAAATAGCTGGTACAGATGGGTTCAGTTTGCGGGGTTGGCTAATGAAAATAAAGCTAAGCCTGATCTGTAGCCATAGATGGCAGGTCACGACCCTTAACTGCACAAAGCCGCACCTGAAGCCAGCTGTTCTAGTATCAGGAATGCTGAGACCGATACTCGTAGCAGGATGCCCCTATTTAGATCAAACCATCGCACTAGCTGACCATTTCTGGTGGTGTGGAGGTCAGCACCTCTACGCAGTCCTACCTGTGGGATGGGCTGGCAGGTGTGCTCGGGTGCAATTGGCACAAGAGATAATTACATTTAAGGGAGAAGAAAAAGACAAGAATGTCAGCAGCAGAAATAAGCGAAGTTATCAACCAGATCCCAGAGTTTACATCGATGCCATTGGACAACCCCGGGGGATCCCAAATGAGTTCAAAGCTAGGAACGAGATTGCCTCGGGATTCGAATCTATTCTACCTTGGATCACGACCCCTAAGAACACCGAGTGGGTGAACTACATTTATTTTTCGTTGCAGAGATTCATTAATTACACAGGCGATGCGTTAGGGGCTCTGGGAGAACAGGTGGGTGCAACAAGTGCAGTAGCGTGGCAGAATAGGCAAGCACTAGACTGGATCTTAGCAGAGAAGGGAGGGGTGTGTGCTCTCATAGGTGATGTGTGTTGTACTCATATTCCAGGACATACAGCACCGGATGGAGCCTTCACTGAGGCAATGAAGAGACTGAGAACGCTGAGTTGAGGTAAAAGAGGCGGCTGGCAGTGGGTCGGACTTGAGCTGGACAAATTGGCTGGAAAATATGGCTGGGGGCTGGAAACAGGGGCTGATTAAATTGGGGGTAATGATTACTGTAGGAGTAGTTGTCCTAGGACTCATCTTCTGTTGTTGCATTCCGTGCTTGAGATCGTTAGCGCTTAGAGCAGTGACCAAGCAGACGATGCAGATGGCAGTTATTAAACAGAGAGTGAAGAGCAGTCAGAGTAGCATAGGTAGTGAGGGAGGTGACCTCTTTCCAATTCCTGACTAGATCCATATCGGGCCCGAGGACGGGGAGGACGAGGAGGCGGATGAGGACGGTGCCACCCCATCAGCGTGAGGGCGGAGAGGAAGACTGGAGACGGCCTGATATGCACCACATCTATCTATGCACATATAATCCACATACAGTTAAAGGCACACGTCTATTCTGTAAAATGCCACAGATTATCCACATTGTTCATGTATTCACATTGTTCATGTACTGCATTAATGTTCTTGTAACCAGAAAAATGACAAATGTATGCTGTGGTGTGTAGTATTGTTTGCCACTATATATCTGAATTAATCTGACACAATGTAGCAGAAGTTTGTACCACATGATGTGTGTTTTTTGTGTTGTTTTAAGGTGGGGGACCGGATTCACCTGAAAAGGCAGTCCTCTAAACTAATTTGGGCGTGAGGTAAAACAGGTTTAAATTGCGTAGGTTTACTAATAGAGTTAATTAGGTTAATTGGCCTTAGCTTTAATGGACATTTATCTGTCCATTGAGGGGGAAGTTTGTAGTAAAATTGATCATTGCTTATGAGAGAAGTACAGAGAGTAGATGGGTTTGTGTGTCCTCAGTGACTGGGGTTGAACTGGGTTCGCAGAATCTGTGTTCTCAGAATCTGTTGCGTAAACTGTTTATCCGAGCTGTTCCTAAGGAAATATTCAAAATGTCACGCCGACCTGGGAAAGGAACTGGGAGGTTGATGGTGGGCCAGATGCATCCGGGAGCCGGACAGATAACACGGCCCAGCGCCAGGACTTTCCGAGCAGCCGAGAAAAACATCTACACGTCCTTATTTGGACGTGTGGAAAGATTTTAGGTGGTGGTTAAAAGCAGGCCTTTACAGGCTGGGGTTTTCAGAGCGCTTCGCAGAGGGTCCGCTGGTAGCACACAGCTGACCTTTTCCGACCTCTCAGTTCTCTCTGCAGAGGAACAAGCAGGTGAATTCGGTCTCTGCCTCTCTTGCTATTACTCTTTTGTAATCATTACAGTGGCAGCGGTTCAAAGTGACTAGGGTTTTTACTGCAGTACCGCCGCGTCGCCACGGCGCAGCGAGTGCGTCGCTGACTAAAGATTTTTAATCCTGCAGCCGGCTGGAAAAAATCAGGACGCTAGTCTCGTTTTAGCCACCAGGTGGCGCAGCGTTGATTAGAAGCCTCCAAAGCACTACAGCGTAACTGAAGTCCGACTGTTCATTTCTACCTGTAACACACATATATTACACCAGACCTATTTTACTATTAAGTCTTTACTATTAAGTATCTGTTGTGTGCTAAAACATGGGGAGTGTGAAGGGCAACAACTTGTTGATGGCTTAGTTATTTTCTGTTCACTGCGAAGTTATAATCGTTCTGTGTGGTTTAAAACAGGCAGCGCCACAGCAGCAACACATTCTTGTTTTCATTCTCCTTAGCTTTTTCGTGTCTTTAAATAGAAGGCGTCTCTTAAAAATATGTACACACCCACCGCTCTAACATCCAATACAACACATTGACTTCACATAATACCATGATTATTCGTCGCGGTTTAATTAATATAATTTGAATGCGCAAGTAAAGACGTAGAGCGCAGTCCATCTGCGACTACAGCCGCTTATTTAGGTTTTAAACTTCCACAACTTGTTAATGAATGTTTTCCAATAGTCGTAGATTTTACGTAAATAACCGTAATAATCATAGGAATTTGTTTTACAGCAGTTGTCGGTCGTAATTTTGACAGGACGCCAGAAATCAGCAGATCAACAGCGACGCATTACAGCAACATGTTTGTTCCTACGCGTTTACTCTGTGTCTGCAGAACTGCAGTTTGACTTGTTTTGACTGTGCGTGTCATTGTAACTGAGTGGCTGAGAGACTTATTCGACCCGTGTACGTTTCAACATTTTCATTTCCCATCCGTCCATCCAGCCACTTTCACCGGCGTTTTCGTTTCTCTTTCGTTGAGCTGCAAACGGATTTTAATCAAAGCACCGCCTTACAAACCAATAAAACAGGCAAAAATATTTGTTTTTTACAAAAAGACATGGAATTGGAGTTAATATGTTTTATTGTTTAGAGACAAACGGAAAACAAAAAGTCGTTCTCTCGTTACCTCTGCATATAATTTGGTGGAGACATCAACCTCTTACACAAACACGTGACGTGTTTCGGAGTCATGTGTCCAGACAGAGAGTGACCAATACACAAATGTATGGATGTGCAAATGCGGGCTACGAGAGGAACGGGGCAGTGGTGCACGAGATGTAGCGAGAATTTGTTTTGACTGTGCATCTCATTGTAACTGAATGAGTGGCTGATGTGACTTATTCGGCCCGTGTACGTTTCAAAACTTTGATTTCCCATCCGTCTATCTATCCTGAATAAAAGCACCGCATTACAAACCAATAAACTGAACAAAAATATTTTTTAACAAAAACACACGGACTTGAATTTTAAGCTGTTTTTTTCGTTTAGAGAAAAACGAAAAACAAAAAACCTCTGCTTTTAATTTTTAATCGAAGCTCATCCGTGGACGGGTCGCGGGGCAGCAGTCGTAGCAGAGAGCTCCAGACTGCCGCTCGAATGAAACACGAGATCGAATAATATGTGATGTGTTTCGTACTCAGATGACTTGGATCTGAGTTCGACCAAGCTTTTGCTTGTCTCATGTTTGCTCACAGTCGCAAAGGAAATCTACACACCCCTCCCCCTCCTTCGTAGAGGCGCATAGACATGCTAATGTGTTGCTGCTACTCGATCAGCAGGTGAGAAATACTTCAGCTTCAGGACAAAGCTCCGTGGGAGACTGGGCAGCATCGGGCGGCGTGATCAGCTGCAGGTCTAAGACTCATTAATGCAGCAAGTAGTTTGTTCTACATACGTTTACTCTGCAAAAATAAACACATGTATTTATCGTAGCTTTCTGATCTAAGTTATTTGTAGCACTTCGACATTCGTTTAAAATATGCAGTGCTTTTTAAAATGAAAATACTAATATTATTATTTATTACCTTTATTGTAAACACAGTATTAATTGCACAATTTGGACTGGCGAAGATTTGCGCTTCTTTCATAATAATCATGGATAATCAAGGAAGAAACTGCAGTTCATATTTATTATTCAGGGACGGTTTAATAAAGATTCAGTGTGGTTTTTAACTGAACTGTCAGCCAAGGTACGTGCATTATCAAATGAATGCGCCTGTCAGCGGGGAAGACATCAACTCTATTCAGTCGCTCTTCCGTCGCTGTTGCCGTCTCCTCCCCAGTTCACACGCCTTAACACTAGGACTACTGGGTTTTCTAAATATACCAGTTCCTACTACAAGGTGTTCCTACGAAGTTAACCAGCTGTTTATTTCGTTATTATATACATCTGTACCACATAAAGTCATTGCAGAGCTACAGCCATGTTCCCACAAAGTTAACCAGCTGTTTATTTAGTTATTCCCTCTTTCACGTCCGTCTGTTGAATGAAAGTGGGCGTGGCCATCCACGTCCCAGAGCGGTGACACTGGGGGATGGGAAACGCTCATCAACACGCAGGACAAAGATCTGCGTTTCTCTGCTGCTACAGCCTCGGCTGCGTTGGGTTGTTAGTGTACCTTTCACCTGTACCATATGAAATGTGTTCCTACGAAGTTGCTCAGCCGCTTTCAGAATCAGAATCTTTTTTATTCCCCATGCAGGTTTGAACAGGGCAAACATTATTTTTATTTACAAAAATAAATTAATACGTTTACAGATTGACCGGTGATGCCGCACGGGTTGCTCTCAGTTAAAACAGCTGTTTGAAGCAGGGAAAAGCGAGTTAGCTGTCCTTGTCGATGCCTTGACAATGTTTTATCATCGGCTAGATCTCTGAGCCCCGACTTTTATGTCTTCTTTGGATTAAAAAACAAATGTTGAATGTTCTCAAATAATATAATATTGCCGCCCTCCGCGGCTCCCAGTGTTTGTTTTTTTCATTTAAAACGTGGGTGTTACCGGTGGCAGACCTCTGGTCTAGATCATCCTTATTCACTTTTTTAAATTGTAGTAGTGTAACCTTAGTTAGTATTCCTTTTTATTTTTTTTATTTTATGTTTGGGAAACGTGACATTTCAGCTACTGTGATTTTATTTGTCATCAACATTAGTTCCTACCTGTCCTTGTTGACGGGGGACAGGAAAAAGGTGGCGCGTTGGATAAGAGCGGCGTAAAGAAAAAAGTGTACATGTGCCGTACTGTCTTGCCGTGTGGTGCATTAAAGAAGCATTCCACGTAAAGAAAATTGCCCGTACCAACAGCAAGAAATCAGGGTTACAGTAGCTTGTCTGCCATAAATCGATTGCTGCACGCGGGAGGGCGCACCGTTCAGCTTCCTATTTTCGGTTTTAAACTGCCATAATTTGCCATAATTTACTTACGTTCATAACTTCATACTATAACGCGACCAGCGGTTCATGGTCTTGGAGATTCATGCACTAAGTAATACAACGTTGTCATCTCGTGATCACATGATGATGATGAGACGCTGTTTTTCCAATAATTAAAATAAAAAAAACTGCTTCCACCAAGACTCGAACCCCGGACAAAAAAAAAACGTTGTGACCATGCACGTTAACCACTAGGCCACCAAAGACCTGATCATTGGTTGTTCTACAAGAGGCTATATGACGGAAGCAACTACGATGTTTTAGGACCAAAAGTGGGAGTCAATCGCCACCTACAGGCCAGAAGGACGTAACACACTCCTCCCGCAGTACAAACCCGGCACTGACGCGGCAAATTTGAAACCCAAACACGGTGGGGGTAGACACTTTTACCGGCTGCCTCTGTATCTGATTGTGTTAATTTGTCATATAATAAACCTGTATGCTATTGATTTAAACTTCAAAGTTGTGTTCGTGTGAACTCTCTGCCGTGATTGAAGAAAAAGAGAATACACGACAGTAACAAGGTATAAATACAGGTCTTGTGTCCTCAGTCAGGAAACCACTGTACGAGTAAAAATTAAGCAAGATTGTGAACCACTTTAAGCTCAGCCTGTGTGTTATATGTCACTTTGTGTCAGATGTAGCTTGTTTGTTTTTTGTTATTGTTGGTTTTTAAGTCTAGATTAATTATAACTGTTATATAACTATTAATTATACTTAATTATGGAGATAGTAGATCTATGGATGTCCCACTGGAGTAAAAGGGATATGATTGATATAATAATATAATGCTATAAGCTTGTGATGACTCCTTCAGTGTCTGTGTGCAGCATGATAAACACACCACAGGTACGTTGCTCTGAACGAATGTGTCGTACAACTACCTGGCTGAAACAGAATCATTATAAGGTAATTGTGTGAATGTAATGTCTAACCATGCTGTGTTATGGGAAGATCAGAATGAGTGGAGACTTGTGTGTTTGAAAAAATCCAGTTAAAGTCTAAGCACCTGCCCAAGTTAGTCTAGGAACAAAGCAAAAGAAATGACTATTTAATTCTTACAGGCTCTGATTAACAGGCTGCAAACAATGGAAAACTGGGTGAGGATGCTCAACTTTGGGACCAGGTAAACTATAAAACAATTATTATATAGTCCGTGTCACTTATTTAGCAAAAGGTTAAAGCAGGAGAAGAGGAAGTTGGCAAGAAGGAAGAAGGTAGAGGAAGTTAAGAGCAGATGGAAATCTGTAAGATTTGTTTTGAGAAAGAAAATCTTGTGAAAGTGAACAATGGGGAGAAATTAGCAAGTAGGGGAGGAATCAGGGATCTGTAACCTGCTGTCTCTGTGTGAGGAGCTTTGATCCATCAAGGGGACGTCATCTCTACAGGAATCTGGGACCAACAAAAGCTGATGTTGACCAGCAGCAGAAGACCCACAGTGGGGGAGAAAGGACACTCTCTGACCTCTCTCTGACCTCCGTGCAGGACACAGACCAAGACTCTGACTAACTCCTCTTTTCAGGAAAAAAGGATTTTCTTCCAGTAGTGCTGTTTGTTGACTACAGGCACCAGAATCAGAACAAAGGTGTTGGTGACTGAGAGATGAAGAACAGCTGCTGACTCTTCAAAGGACTGAAGGTGATGGAAGTTTACACCAGCCCGTGTGAGAAAGGTCCATGAAAAAGAATGAAGGAGAAGACAACAGCGCTGACAGAGCGGTCAGAATCATAATGTGACTATTCTAATCAAGAAGAACCAGATCCAGTTCGATCCAGACCCAGGGATTTCATCAGAAACAGCTAAACCACAGAGACAGCAGAGGAGGACAGGTCAGAGCATAAAAAAGACATAGCAATGAACAGAGAAACACACATTGATTTCACATATCAATACTAAATTTCAACAGTAAATTTAGAATGAGTAGTTTTTATATCCAGACTATTAATTTATGCTCCACAGGTTTTTGAAAAGAAATCAGTAGGATTGAATTGAAATTTTAAAAGATTTTATAGGGAACGCATACGTGTCAGATTGATAAAAAAATAGATGAATAACCAAGTTTTTCTTTATTGCATTTTCATCCCTGAGTGATGATAATGTAATAATGATAATTATAAAACGGGATAGTAATTATGACCAGATACTGGTTAATGTGGATGTTTACTGAAACAGATAACATCTAAATAGATTTTACTTGAGTCTCTGAGCCAAGGTTCCATTGTTTGACACCTCAACACCACCTTGTTGGTCCTCACACTAAAGGGTTAATTAACTTTAGAACCACATGGAGCTGTTTTCACCCAAACAGTCCTGGCGGTTTATCAGTGATTACTAACTGAATGTGAATCTAGCGTATTCTTGTTATCTCTGACTCACGTTATTGGGATTTGCTATAACTTTACAGGGTTAATTTGTGTTATGTGGCCAGATTATTTCCTCCGGAAGGTTTACAAAATGATTGATGCTATTCTATTCTATTTTCCTAGAAATATTGGATTATTGGAGATGCCAAATTTACAAACAAAACATTTAATAGAATCACTAAGCGCTATCTTAATTAAAGTTTTTAGAAGGGTATTACGGTCCATGGATTTGCGATTTTACAACAATTTACATGGGATTAGTTTTTGTGACTATACATGACTTTTTGACTTGGACTTCTGACTGCAACACAGACTTGATTTTTATTTTGTTTCATTTATTTCACCTAATCATGCTCTGTGGAAGTCTCATTTAACAAACAGATGTTTCTTCCTAAGAGTTATAGCAGGTGCTTACTGAATTCAGTGTACATACAGTATATGCTGGTAGCTTTGTTTTTGCTTGTTTGGGGATCTTTTGATTGTTTTATATGCTTTTGTTTGTTTTAACTTTAGATTATCTGCTGCAAAATTAATTTTTCTAATGAGATGCTTTATACAGATGTTTGAAGGACCACAGTATACAATCATTTCTGTTCTTGTCCTTTTCAAACCATATCATCTTTGTGAAATCAGTTTTTGATGAAGGGTGAACCTTTGTTAATCCAGGTACACATACTAACATCTCTTTTCTTTTTAGCACAATTGACTCATGGGTTAAATTCATGTATAAAAAGGAAGGAGGTTTATTTGTTTGTGATTTTTGTGTTTTGAAAGTGGTTCTGATTTCTCATCCAATATTAAGAGTTGAAAAAGACTGAATATCATTGATGTTGACCTAGGAAATTTCTTGAATGATAGTGTTGGTTTCTAGATGACAATAAAAACTGGATTAAAAATATATTGAAATTAAATTAATCTTTTGTGACCAATGACACAAATGCAAGTATAAGATACCACATTATCAATCAGTCAAAAACATAAAATAAAAATAAATAAAAGTCTTAAGGTACTATTTACCAGGAACTATTTAACAGCTGTAACCTCCAAAGCTAAGGTTTAAAAAGGAGAATGATTAGATCCTTCAGAACGATTGGTTTTGAACTAAACAGGAGTCTATTTTTTTATTGTTGTTTATTTTATTCAAATTCCTTAAAAATGCATCAGCTACTGTTTTATTATTTTCACAAACAAACATCTAAAATGATTCTGTCTTATATAATTGTCATAGGAGCCATAGTAGGACCTCACAGTGAAACCTATGATACTTTATGCTTCACATTTTTATAATGTTTGACTACAGTAACAACATGGTTACTGAGACTATTCCACAATAGCAGTTTTTGCTTTTACTTTGAACATGTTTTTAATTTTACAGGATTTATAGTTATAATGAAATGTTTCCTGTTTTCACTTGAGAAAGTTGCTTTGGAGTAATTCACACTAAGAAACTGTTTTTCTATTTCTATTTTTTTAACACTAACACTTACTAACACTAACATCTAACTAACTTTTATCAGCATTAGCTGCTACTGCTTTGTGTCATTGATGATGCTATTTATGTACAGGGTGTAACTGCTTTTTCTTGTTACAGTATACTTTTAAGCTTCCCTTGACGATTCTCCCCTGAAAGCAGGAGCTGACCTGACCTACTGTTTTGGATCACAGATGAGTAGAAAGTTGATGAAGGCGTCACCAACGATGCTTCTGCTAGGGCGGAATTGCTGACTGTGGAAGATTCAGTGGAACATAAACTTCAACTGCTTAAATGTCTACAGAGTGAGAAACAAATCAACATAAAAAAAAAACGAAGGACAACAGAGATGGAATCAACAAAAGAGCAACATCGGAAACTCCTTAAACAGAACATGTTTAAGGAATCTTCTGTGAGTAAGGAAACCATGTTTCCCTCTATGAATGTGGACGAGCACCAACAGAATATCAAGGATTTAAAAGGGAGACAGACAGTAAATGGACAATAACTTCAAATGTTGACAATAATTTCCCTTGTTTGTATGTTTGACACTTAGTGTCAAAAAGGGAGGAATGTGGGAAATTTTGTGTTAGTGTTTTGACATGCTGTGCCTCTGGCTGAGGGTTGTTCCTAGGGGGTCATCAAGAGTTTGGTTATCAAATGGTGGGGTTTCACTGTAGTGACCACGGGAACATTGTTAAAGGAAGCAAAGGGGGGTTCACTGCACTCATGTATATCAAAGACCAGTCAACAGCTAATGTGGGGGTTTATAACAGGGTATAAATACAGGTCTTGTGTCCTCAGTCCTTCAGTGGATACTTTGTACATAGTGAGATGTGCCTTATGTCTTAGATGTAATTGTGATCCACTCCGTGTCGACATGAGAGTGAACTTTGAGATGGTTCATCACACTGATGATCTCTGGTTGATTTCTTTATTTCTTCATAAGAAGATTTCCACAACACAGTCACGTGGGCTCTCATCGAGCATCCATGCTCAGTGCAGAGTTTCTTAATAACTCTTCCATGTCACTCACCATATACGATCCCTGTCATCAAGAATGATTCTGAACAAGATGCTTTGATTCCACCTTCGTCTATTATTGCTGACATCTGTGAGACTCTCACCATCTTGTCACAGCAAGTCGTTGCGCCAACAGGAAAATGACTAGAATTTACCTTTGCTGACTCACCCATTCCACCCGAATGGAAAGAGCGTATTACAGCCAAGCTGAACAACATGTCAGACATTTTCTCCCAAAATGACCTTGATTTTGGCTGCACAAATAATCTGTTATTATAATCTTCGATTCATATTTGTAAGGAGTTGGAGCTAGTTCAACAGCTGACCAAGCAACTGTGCAAGCCTGGCGAGTTTTAAAGCACTCATCCTAATCCAGTAATACAGGTACAATATTAATCAAGATATAATTAACAGGTTTGTTTATTCTTTTGTATAGATAACAATGTAGTAAAGCAATTATGGATTAGAATTTGTCTGATGTATTTGCTGTGATTCAAAAGGCGGCACGGTGGTAAGGTGGGTAGCACCGTATGGTAAATAGCGGAATGGAAAATGGGTGGATGGACATCAACTTTCTATTATACAGCTCCAACAAGAACGACATTAAGCAAAGTTATGAATAACCTTTTAATGTGAAGTTATTCCTTACATGTAAGTGTAAAATTGCAAACAACAACTGGATTAATGAAAGCTGGGCTTTGAACTTTTTTGATTCGGCAAAATTAAAAGCCATCTGTGGAATAGTTTAAATCTATTTCGGGTAAGGAAGAAAATATGAATCTGTTTCAAAAGATTTTTGATGATAGTGTTCTATTTTCATGTCAGGTCATTTCTAGGGTTGCATGGTATATCAGTAATAATTTGGTACTGCGGTACGGAGACCCTTACAATAGTAATATACTGCATTTGGATGGGACCGGTACTTGTAGCGCCGCCGGTAGTGTCCGCAACAGCAGGTCGACCTCACCATGTGACATCACCACGTTGCAACTATAGCTGAGAGGACGAGCAGTAGGCCTGGAGCGTAAAGGGGGAAAAACAAAAAACACAAGTCAAAGGAAACAGCTAGCAAGTGAGTGAGCAGTAATGTTGGAGAGGGAGAGAGAAGGGAGAGAGAAGGAGAGATAGAGAGATGAGCATGTAAGAAGAGAATGGCTGCTACAACAGTCACCACCCTGCAACTTTTGGACAAACTAGGGGCATGAAATGCTATAAGGCAATACTTCATCTTAAAAATAAATGAGCATAAAACTATTCAGTATGTGAGAAGCAAGCAGCAAATCTTGTGCAGCGTAACAGTTTTCAATTATGAATTTTCAGTTATCTGTTATCTGAGTTTATTGATCTATTGCACATAATCCATGGAATTTAGCGCAAAATGTCAATGGTAGTGTCAACTTGCAAAATAAAACTAGAAAAAGTAATTTCTCAAGAAATTACGTGGTAGAGTGGATCTGCTGCTACAACGATGCCAAACGCTGATTAAACTGCTGACGTCAAAAAGTTGCCTATGACAAAACTATGAAAAGGATAAAACGTTGATTATAACAATGACAGCAATTAAAAAGATGGCGATTAAAAAGATGACAATTAAAAATATACGGAGCCCCCGAAAGGACATGGAGAAAAAAAAAGTGTGATGCAAAAAAATTTTTAAAAAATGGGTGAACTACCTCAGGATCCCGATATATAGTTCTGCGAGATCCCGAGATAGTTTTGCGAGATCCCTAGAAACTTTTGCTTCATGTGGACAGAGGAGCTACAAAGTAGCTTCAGGATGCCCGAGAGAAACTGGAAAAACAGCCGGGACAGAACGACTGAATGAGCACTGAGTAAGTAATATATTCCACCGTTTAAGTTATGAGGTGCTGTTTGTGCTGTTTTAGACTGTTAGAAGTAACATTAGCTTATGTTGCTAACACTAGCTTGTGTATTAACTATGAGTGGCTGGCAGCAACTAATTTAATGTTACTACTTCATTTTGTAGGCAATATCAGCTTCATCGCTGCTCATTCATCTTGGGTGAAGTGGGGATTCTGCTGATGAGGGAACGTGTGTTACAGATCATTAGTTCAAAAAAGCAGCAGTAAAACAGAACAGTCATGACAGAACGGTGGAATGAGCACAGAGTAACTAATATATTCGACCGTTTATTGTTTTAGTTTGAGCTGTCAAGTTTGAGCAGTTACAAGCTGCTGGTTCTCGTGTTTTGGACTGTCAGGGATAGCAGTAGGTTGCGTTGCTAGATAAAGAAAAGAAGTGGGTTATGGCTAAGAGAAGAATCTGTGCATTTCTACCAACTGTGCTTCGATTCCAAATAAAAAGTTGCTGAAAGAATTAGAATTATGTTTGTCGGATGTTATTCCAGGGATCTGTTGTAGCCATTCCTCCAATTTGGGGGTCACTGCCCCCAGTGCTCCAATCACCACAGGCACCACTGTGGCCTTCACCTTCCAAGCCTTCTCCAGTTCTTCTCTGAGCCCTTGGTATTTCTCTAGTTTCTCATGTTTCTTTTTCCTGATGTTGCCATCGCTTGGTATTGCCACATCCACCACTACGACTTTCCTCTGCTCTTTATCCACCACCACAATGTCTGGTTGGTTCGCCATTACCATTCTGTCAGTCTGGATCTGGAAGTCCCACAGGATCTTGGCTCGCTCGTTCTCTACCACCTTGGGAGGTGTTTCCCACTTTGACCTTGGGGTTTCCAGTCCATACTCTGCGCAGATGTTCCTGTATACTATGCCAGCCACTTATGGCGGTTATGGCATTCCATGTATGCTTTCCCTGCCAGCATCTTACACCCTGCAGTTATGTGCTGGACCGTCTCAGGGGCCTCTTTGCACAGTCTACACCTTGGGTCTTGTCTGGTGTGGTAGATCTGGGCCTCTATGGCTCTGGTGCTCAGGGCCTGCTCCTGTGCAGCCAGGATGAGTGCCTCTCTGCTATCCTTCAGCCCAGCTCTTTCAAGCCATTGGTAGGATTTGTTGAGATCAGCCACTTCAGTTATGTTCCGGTGGTACATCCCGTGTAAGGGCTTGTCCTCCCATGATGGTCCCTCTTCCAGCATCTCATCCTCTGTTCTCCACTGCCTGAGACATTCACTCAGCATGTCATCTGTCGGGGCCTTATCCTTGATGTACTTATGGATCTTGGATGTTTCATCCTGGATAGTGGCTCTCACGCTCACTAGTCCTTGGTCTCCTTCCTTGCGGCTAGCGTACAGTCTCAGGGTGCTGGATTTGGGGTGGAACCCTCCATGCATGGTGAGGAGCTTTCGTGTCTTAACATCTGTGGTCTGTATCTCTTCCTTTGGCCACCTTATTATTCCTGCAGGGTATCTGATCACTGGCAGGGCGTAGCTGTTTATTGCCTGGGATTTGTTCTTGCCATTGAGCTGGCTTCTTAGGACTTGCCTTACTCGTTGGGGGTATTTGGCTGTTGCCACATTCCTTGTTGCCTGTTCAAGGTTGCCGTTTGCCTGTGGTATTCCAAGGTACTTGTAACTGTCCTCAATGTCTGCTATTGTTCCTTCTGGGAGTGAGACCCCTTCTGTGTGGATTACCTTGCCTCTCTTTGTCACCATCCTCCCACATTTCTCGAGCCCGAATGACATCCCGATATCCGAGCTGTAGATCCTGGTGGTGTGGATCAGTGAGTCGATGTCTCGCTCACTCTTGGCGTACAGCTTGATGTCATCCATGTAGAGGAGGTGACTTATGGTGGCCCCGTTCCGGAGTCGGTATCCATAGCCAGTCTTGTTTATTATTTGGCTGAGGGGGTTCAGATCTATGCAGAACAGCAGTGGGGACAGTGCATCTCCTTGGTATATGCCACATTTGATGGATACTTGGGCAAGTGGCTTCCCATTGGCTTCAAGGGTGGTTTTCCACAACCTCATCGAGTTTGCAATGAAGGCCCTTAGAGTTCTATTGATGTTGTACAGCTCCAAGCATTCAGTGATCCATGTGTGTGGCATTGAGTCATAGGCTTTCTTTTAGTCGATCCAGGCTGTGCACAGGTTGGTGTGTCGCACTCTGCAGTCTTGGGCAACTGTTCTGTCAACCAGGAGTTGGTGTTTGGCTCCTCTGGTATCCTTACCAATGCCCTTCTGTGCTTTGCTCATGTATTGACCCATGTGCCTACTTATCTTAGTTGCGATGATGCCTGACAGGAGCTTCCATGTTGTGGAGACACAGGTTATTGGCCGGTAGTTGGATGGGACTGTACCCTTTGAGGGATCCTTTATTATCAGGATTGTTCGCCCTTCGGTTAGCCATTCAGGGTGAGTCCCATCCCTTAGCAGCTGGTTCATTTGTGCTGCCAGGCGCTCATGGATTGCAGTGAGCTTCTTTAGCCAGTAGGCGTGGATCATGTCAGGGCCAGGTGCTGTCCAGTTTTCATACCTGAGACTCTTTGTTGGATGTCTGCCACTGCGATAGTCACTGGATTCTGTTCAGGGAGGTTGCTGTGGTCTTCCCTCAGATCCACCAGCCACTGTGCATCACTGTTGTGTGATGCGTCCCTCTCCCTTATACCCTTCCAGTACTGTTCAGTTTCCAGCCTTGGTGGGTCTGCTCCGTTGTTATTACCCTACCATTGAGAGTACACTTTTGCAGGTTGTGTTGCGAACAGCCGGTTGATTCGTCTGGCTTCGTTGTCTCTGGTGTATCTCTTTAGGCGGCTGGCCAAGGCTTGTAGCCTTTGCTTGGCAGTTTCGAGTGCTTCAGGTATGGGCATCTGGCTGTACCTCTTGCTCCATGCATGGTGAGGAGCTTTCGTGTCTTAACATCTGTGGTCTGTATCTCTTCCTTTGGCCACCGTATTATTCTCGCAGGGTATCTGATCACTGGCAGGGCGTAGCTGTTTATTGCCCGGGATTTGTTCTTGCCATTGAGCTGGCTTCTTAGGACTTGCCTTACTCTTTGGAGGTATTTGGCTGTTGCTGCTTTCCTTGTTGCCTGATCAAGGTTGCCATTCGCCTGTGGTATTCTAACGTACTTGTAACTGTCCTTAATGTCTGCTATTGTTCCTTCTTGGGCATCGGTCTTTTCATTACACCTCTCTGGGCCTCTGTCATTTGGCTCACTTCCCTCCGAGCTGCCTTGATTTTTGCCTCCAACCTTCGTTTCCATGGTGGGTATTGTTTCTGATGGCTCCCATGGTTGCTCTTATAGCCAAGCACCTCTAGGATCACTGACGCTGAAGCGTATATCAGCTCAGTGGTTTCAGTGATTGTTGTGATAGGGATCGCTCTTAATGCTGCATTCACATCTTCCATGAGACTTTCTGATGGTACTTCACTTAGTCATTGTAGTTGTCTTCGGGGTTGCCTGCTCAATCTTGCCATGATCTTATCTTTCAGGTTTGTCGCTGCCTCGCTCAGCGCTTTGCATGTAACCCATGCAAAAAATACAGGTAGAAGAAATACAGGTAGAAGAAAATTAAAATGAAAAAAACAACAAAATAAAACAGTTATAAATAATGTGAGCACAGACAAACAAATAAATAAATGGAGCACTAAAAGGCAGAGACTTGCATGACATTATTTTCCTGGCCTTTTTGTTGAGTTTACATGACTTTTAGGGATTTAAGGTAATTGGAAAAGTAAATGAGGAACATGGAAAGGGAGGGGGTATAACTATTCCATCTACATTTGTGAATGTAAAGACATTGTTTATAAGTCGTTCAGCAACTTTTTATTTGGAATCGAAGCACAGTTGTTAGAAATTATTCATTTGGCCAAAACCTTTTCCTTTTTTTCATCTGCTGTTAGTGACTGGCAAAACAAGACGGTTGTCCCTTCACGGAGTCTCTGCGCAAACTAAAAAAAAAATGGTCGAATATATTACTTACTTGGTGCTCATTCCACCGTTCTGTCCTGACTGTCTGTCTCTGCTGCTTGTTTGAACTAAGGATCCATAACACAGGTTCTCTTATCCGCAGACTCCCCACTTCACCCACGATGAATCAGAAGCATGAAGCTGGTATTATCTACAAAATGAAGTAGTAATATTGAATTAGTTGCTGCCAGCCACTCAGAGCTAATACACAAGCTAGCGTTAGCAACATAAGTTAACATTACTCCTAACAGTCTAAAACAGCACAAGCAGCAGGTCATAACTTAAACGGTGGAATATATCACTTACTGAATGCCCATTTAATCATTCTGTCCTGAATGTTTTTTCAGTTTTTTCCAGACATCCTCTGTCCTCCCCTGTCCACATGTAGCAAAAGCTTCTCAGGATCTCGCAAAACTTACTCGGGATCACAAGATAGTTCACCTATTTTTTTTCTCCATGTCCTTTCGGGGGCTCTGTAAAAAGAGGACAAGATTAAAAAGATGACAATTCAAAAGTTGACCAAGATGCATTGTTGACAATCATGAAAAAGCTGACTAGGTTTTTAATTTGAAAGAATTTGAAGAAAGTATTTGTAATTTATTGCTTAACTGTGTAATAGTTTAAAAACTAGTCATAACTAACCAGTCAGAACCCAAATCCTGCCATTTACAGTATTACATTGGTGCTTTTATTTTCAAAGGATTTAGAGGAAGTATGTGCTTAATTATTACACAGTCCAATAGTGTAGTTGACTTATCAGTAATAAGCATGGAAATGCTTATTACTGATTAGTCAACTACTGAAATCTGCAGCTGCGCCGTCGCCTTCGACGAAAGGCGGGAAAATCAGGCTCACTCTGCTCTGTAAAAGCAGATAAATAGACTTATTCAAAAAAACCATAATAGTTATGACAGAAATAACTTCTCTTTATGAATCCCAAGGCTTCAATGAGCAACTGGTTTGAATTTTATGTTTGAGGACTAAAGATTGCGGTCACACTCACAATTTCAAAATGTGTAACCCTCTGCGGTTTTCCCCAGACGTCTGGCACAAATTATCATTAGAGTATATGGGAGAGATTCAGGATCACTTTGTGCTTTGAGGTCGATAGCGTAGAAAGTATAGGTCTGACGGCTTAGCCAGACACATCATTAGAAAGAAGACAAGTATGACTACATACAAGAGAAAAATTTACATTGATAGAGTGAAAACGATGATGCACGTTGAGAACATTGAACAAAGATTGTGCGATAAAGTGTGACAATGCCATGACGAGGTAAAGTTGACGATGATTCCCATAGACGACCATTATAAAAAACAAAACAAAACAAAAAAAACTTAAAAAGCTGAAAACGTGAACCATAATAGCCCCCATCTCCTTAGGACGACACACGTTTAGAAAGTTGAACGGCGTTTTTACGATGAAGCGTTGAGACAATGAAACCGGACCAAAAAACGGGACGAAATAATAAGAAAAACTAGAAAAGGCATTTCCATAGGAAAATGCACAGCGAATGCTTCCATGCTAAATGTATTGCTGAAGAATTGCTGAAATCAGCTGAAACATTTAAAACATATCTGAAAGTAGCTTAAGTACATAAAGCATAGATGAATGTATCTGAAAAGAACTGGGAGATGTTTACACAGAGCTAAATATCTTTAGAAGAAGCTGAAGCAGTTAAATTTCAAAGGAAAGAGATCTGCTGAAATTCAATAAATGCTAAAAATGTAGAAAGTATGTAAAGGATTGCTTAATTTGATAAAACATAGCTGAATGTATTAAGAGAGGTATATAGAATAGTTTAAAGTTGTAAAAACGTTTAAAACAGCTGCAGCTTTAAATTTGGAAAAATGGACCATTGGAGGAAAGATGCATGTGCAGGTAATTGCTAAACAATAATATAGTCTCATTAACTAATAATTAACCAAATAATTAAACAAAAGCAGAAATTGTGCTATTTAGTGAAAAGATTTGGATTGATGCATTTATTTTGAAAGGATATGGAGGAAGTGTGTGCCTAATTACTAAAATGTAAAATAGTCATAATAAATTCATAATAAACCAGTTGAAAGCGAAAATATTACTATATAAAGCTGAAGATCTAAATGTGTGCTTTTATTTTGAAAAGTGTGTGTGGTTAATTGCTAAAGTGTAAAACAGTGTGAATGACTAGTCACAGAGTATCCTTTTATAATATAGCTGAAAGTTGCTGGTATTTGTTAAACAGTAAAATAGCCATATAAAATAGTCATAATAAACTAGTTTAAAACTGAAATATTACTATTTATAGCTAAAATCTGGATTGGTGCATTTAGCTTTGAAAGGATAATGAGGAATCATAGGAAGGCAATTGCTAAGCAGTAAAATAGTCATATTAATTAGTCAAATTTATGCATTGCTTATTTTGAAATAATTTGTAGAACGTGTGTGTGCTTAATTCCTAAACTATGAAATAGTCGTATTACATAGTCTCAGTTAACCTTTCAAAAGGTAGAAATGGTGCTATAAAAGCCAAAGTTTTAGACTGGTATTTTAAAAGGATTTCATTGAGGTGTGTGTATGCTTAAGACCTAAACTTTAAAATGGTCTTATTAACCAAACACAATTCCCTATTAAAAAGGCAAAAATAGTGCCATTAGGCTAAATATATAGATTGATGCATTTATTTCGAAATGACTTTGACGACATGTATATGCTTAACAAACAAAAAGCTGAAGGTTGCAATAGTTAAAAAATAGACCTGATGCAAAGGTGAATATGGTAATGGAAAATAAACAAGCACTTATAGGTTAACAAAGGTTGACAGTAAAAAAGTCTTATTAAGTAATCATATTTAACTAATCCAAAGCAGTGCTTTTTAGGCAAAAAATTGAATGAATAGTCTCATTAACTAGTCATAATAAAAAAGGACTGTGCAGGTATTTGCTAAACAGTATATTAGTCTAATTAACTAGTCATAATAAATCTGTTGAAACCAAAAATATTGTTATCTTTAGATAAAGATCAGGATTGGGGGTTTTATTTTGAAAGGATGTGGAGGAGCTATTAGGGCTTAATAGCTAAACTGTAAAATACTCTCATTAAATAGTCACAATTATCGATTCAAAAGCATAAATAGTGCTATTAAAGCTAAAAGTTGGATTGGTGCTTTTATTTTGAAAGATTCAGAGGAAGTGTCTGTAGAATTACTAAACAATCAAACAGTGTAATGAACTAATTAGTAATATGCATAGAGCTGCTACAATGGGCATCAGGAGTTTGACCTGTCAATCTAAGTTGCAGCTGCTCCGTTGTCATGGAGATGAAAGACGGGAAAATCAGCTCCATTTTCTCTGCTTCAGGCTTGATACAGCAAAACCATAATAGGTATCAAAAATTAACTTTATTTTATGAATGCTAAGGCTTTAATGAACAACGACAAGACTAAATACATTGTGGCCACAATCACGATTTCAAAATGTAGGACCTCTGCGTTTCTCCTAAAAAGTCTCACAGATGAATGCATTACACTCTGTGGGAAGAATTCTGGAACTCTCTGAGCTTTGAAGCAGCTACAGGCTAAAGTATATATCTGAGGGCTTAAGCAGACACACTATTAGAAAGAAGATAAGTATGACTACGAATGAGTGAAAAAATTATGTTTGTAGAGTAAAAACTGTGTCTGTAATGACGAGTTAAAGACAGAAGTTCTATCTTTAAAAAACGTGCCCTTGCACTCTAGCTGTGACATCACCAGTTGAAGAAATATAGGTATATTATATGTATTTAACTATTTGTAATTAATCAGTTGAAACATTACTGAAACTAGCTGATGAGTTGAATGTATAGCTGATCAGATCTGCAAAACAAGAAGGTGCAAGCCAAGGACTGAAGCCATTGAACCACAGGCTATACTGTATCTGAAAGAGGACGTACTTTAGCTGAAGAGCTGTCTCCACATGGACAGAGATGTGTGTGTGCGTGTGCATGTGTGTGTGTGAATATAACATATTTATTGGTTCAAACAACCACTTGGGAGTAAACCTAAAGCAAATGAGAATATTTTAATACAAAATCATGCATCAATCATTGCAATTTCAATTTTAACATATCACAACATAATATATATAGTGGCTCACAGCAGTTAGTCCCGCCCTGAGCCGCCAAGGCTAATGGGTAAAACAACCGTTCTTGTGTTTGTACTGTTACAGTTAAAGTTAGGATTAAAAAAATGTTATAACTTTGGTGAAATTAATCTAGCATCTTGTTCATTTATGGTTGTAATGTGTTCCTTTGTTTTTGTTCTTTTTTGTCTGGTACACCATGAGTCAGGGGAGTGTGTGTGGAAGTGACCATCAAGGAGCAGTGATTTGTTGGGTTTGTGAAAAATAAATGGGATTTGCTTTCTACTAAGGGAGCACCCCAAGAGAGGCTGTTTCCCTGCACAGACTAATTTTAAGTCCTGCAGTTGAATAAGACAATAAAATCTTTACATTTAGTTAAGCATAGGAATTAACGGGGCACTCAGTTAATTGACCTAACTTAACTCTTTTTCCAATCAATCTAAAGACTGTTTCTGTCCTAAATGTTGCTACAATGTAGGAAATGCAATCTTGTGTGAATATTTAAACACAAAATGATGCATCAATTATTTCTTTACTGTATAAGCAAAAGGACAAAGCTGAAGAGCATAGAGATGTCCAACTCGAGACCTCCCACTTGACTCAGCATCGATCTTTTGAAGCGGAAGTGTCATCAAGCAGAATCTCAAGCGCGCTCCAAAGCACGTGACCAATGAGAGTGAGAGGTGTCGATACATCACGTGACTGCCGAGCAGCTTATCTGCTCTCTTCATCTGATAGATGTTCTATAAGATAGACAGGTTTCACATTACAGATATATGTAATTTATTTATGACAAGTTCAAAATATAATTAAAGGCTATAACTACATTTTGACAAGTCGCAATTACAATAAAAATATCTTTATTAGTCAGACATCAGTGCCGTGAAAACCACTCTTCTCCAAAGCTGGAGAGGTGGTAAGAAGGTGGTTAAAGTCATGTTCTGTGGAAAAATAAAATAAAATAAAAGTCTTTCATTTAACTAAATGACAAACATGTCTCCCCACGTAATAAAAAACAGAGTTGCAGAAGCACCAAAAACAGCTCTAATAACATCAAACTATCAAAAATGTTCACCATATCAAGGCTACTGATATGTTATTATCCACCAAGAGACACATACTTACACACCTTTGATTAAATAACTTTTATATGACAATAAAACATGGACTGCGATCCCAAACAACTACTTGGGTTGTTGACCATCAAACCAGGGATTGATGGTCAGTCTGCCCTGATGCAGTTCTCACAAACAACCAGAAGATGTTGGTGTTTTGACTGTGTCATATGGTGTCGATTATAGCCCAACTGTGTAATAGTTGCTCAGTGATTCATGAGACTTCGACTTCGCCGCCTCTAGAGGAGCATTCTGTAATTAAAAAACTATTTAAATAAAATTTTGATAATATTAAAATACTTAAAAATATTTTAATTAAACATAAAGATTAGTCACTTACATCAACATGAAGAGTCTAATGCAATAATGGTTTATTAATCTTTGCAATGGTCACTCCTATTAACACCAATTCCTGTTATGGTGCATCACCCACAAAGCATTGTGCTATAAATTTGCATATATTGTTGAATGCTGTAATGTTGATTTAATTCCTTAAAAACACCACCTCAACAATATGAAAGACCAGGTAGTTTAAAAAAGCTTAATGTCTGCAACTGCTCTTATGGGGAATCAACAGTGCAATAAACTCATAAGTAATATGCATAGAGCTGCTGTAGAAACTGGGCATTAAGAGTTTGACTCGTAAATCAAAGTGCTACTAAACTCAATCCCTTATCTGCTGCAGCTGCGCCGTTGTCGTGGAACAGGCAGGAACCTCCACTGATCAGCACAAAGAGCTAAAGTGAGGCTGATTTCAACCCCAGCTTAACAGGCTTGTTACACCAAAACCATGAAGGTTATCACAAAAAAACTTCACTTTATGAATTCCAAGGCTTCAATGAGCAACTGGTGTGAGTTTTATGCTTGAGGTTTGAAAATTGTGACCACAGTCGCGATTTAAAAATGCCTGTCCCTCTGTGATGTTACCCAGAGTATTTTCCATTGGAGTGAATGGGAGGATTTCTGGAACTCTCTGTGCTTTGAGGCAAATACAGACTAAAGTACAGTCGTAGCACTAAAAGGTGTCAGCCTTTACGGCAATCTGTTTGCATTTTCAGCGCGGCATCACCGTGTTTTTAGCGCGTTGGAGCTGTTTTACGTCTATTTGGCCCATAGGTGGCGATCAGCCCCCACACTGGCCTTTATCACGCTGTCCTATACTTATGTTATATAGGCCCATGTATAGCTATGGATCAACGCTTCTGTGGTGTAATGGTTTGTTTATTGTTTAACAGCCTTGATGTGTCAATTTTTTACCCCGGGTTCGAATCCCGGTGGAAGCAGAAGTTGTAATTACTGAACATTTTTATATTTTGGCATACAAGAAAATAACAAATGATTAATAGGGCTGGCTGCCTGTATTATTTAGCAGAGCTACAGCCATGTTCCCAAGAGGTTCACCAGCCGCTTTCGGCAGTGAGTCATAGACGGACGTTGTTTTGCCCGCTTTCATGTAGACACGGAACTCTTCACAGTTTTTTCAAACGTAGATTTTGTTAATTTCGTTATTCATATACAACAACATGCAAATGCTAAAAATTACTGAAAAGATGACAGTACATACATCTAGTTTGGGTGAACAGAAAACGCATGAAATCGTGTCTGTTTTATTCTGTTTATTTCGTTATTATTCCTTTCACCTGTACCACATAAAGTCATTGCAGAGCTACAGCCGTGTTCCTACAAAGTTAACTATTTATTACTATTAATTACGAAAAGACGACAATACAGTTTTAATAATGTGCAATGAAATGTGCAATAAAAATACAAACAGAAAACGCTTAAAAGCGTTTCCGTTTTATATTACGTTTCTTTCGTTATTTTCCCTTTCACTTGTATCACATAAAGTCATTGCAGAGCTAGAGCCCTGTTCCCAAGAGGTTGACCTGCCGCTTTCAGCGTGACACACGCATGGACGTTGTTCTGCCCGCTTTCATGTAGACACAAAACTTGTCAAAGTAAAAGAGAGCTCAGTGCAGCATTTGCAATTACAACAGGCTGAAAGAGGAGGCTGTAGCAGAGGAACACAGGTCTTTGTCCTGTATGTTGATGCGCCCACCCCCACAGTCAGCGCTTACCTTTCAAAGCGGGCAAATCACATGTGAACGTTTTAAGTTTTTTTTGTAAATAAAAATAATGTTTGCCCTGTTCAAACCTGGGGAATAAAAACAATTCTGATTCTGAAAAGCTGATCAACTTTGTAGGAACACATTTAATATGGTACAGGTGAAAGGGACACTAACAACCCAACGCAGCCGAGGCTGTAGCAGGCAGAGAAACGCAGATCTTTGTCCTGGGTGTTGATGCGTGTTTCCCCTTCCCCCAGTGTCCCTGCTCTGGGACATGGATGGCCCCGCCCACTTTCATTCAACAGACGGACATGAAAGAGGGAATACGAAATAAACAGCTGGTTAACTTTGTAGGAACACGGCTGTAGCTCTGCAATGACTTTATGTGGTACAGGTGAAAGGAGTAATAACGAAATAAACGGAATATAAGACGGAAACGCTTTCAAGCGTTTGTTTATATTTTTATTGCACATTTGTTAAAACTTGATGGGTCCATGGAGCTTTTTCTTTGTCTCGGAGCTAAAGTATTTTACACCTATTGACCGAGTGGAGACAATATGTTAATGTCTCTGTGCCAATACGTAGTATGGGATGGGGTTTGAAGTTTGCTTTTGGAGCTAAAACAACATCAGACGCTGTAACTCGCGCGAAGCGAGTTCCAAATCCACTGTGTTGCCTGTGTAATAAAACATTGTTTTTCTGCAGATATTGTGGTAAATGTCATTACGGTAAAGTATAATAATGCAGCTTCCGTTTAAAGGAAACATTGACTATGTCTTACTGTTTTAACTGTTTAACTTGACCAACTTAAAAGTGGTCAAAGAGGTTTATGCTGCAGAGCAGGAGTTATTTTCGTTTTCATTCAGTAAAAAACGTTAACATTTATTGTGAGTAATAAGCACATGTAAATCAAACAAGCTGCTGCATTAATGCGTTGTTGATCTGCTGAGTCCTGATGTTCTGACGCGCCATAAAGATTTAATACAATGTATTTATTTATATTAAATAAAATCCTCTTACAGATTTTAACGTCCATAAGAACAGCGTTTAAAAGCGGTGAAGTGAAAGGTTTTTAATGTCAGGAGTATAAGAAAAAGACCATTGGTTTTAGAAGCAAGATGTTGTTTAATTAGCAGGGGATCAGATCAGGGGCCTCTGCCAGTGTGCGCACCCAGCTGATACCTTCTGCCTCCAGACAGGCTCTTGCAGGGACATGTTTTCAGCTCGTTTATTCGTTTTTAACACGCTGCTTTGAATAAATGCCGTTTGTCCTTTTAAACGAGATGGTGGGGGTTTCTCGTTACAATACGAAGTTACTGGACTTACTGGGAGCGTGTCCAGACACATTAACAGGTCCTCCGGGTTTAAAACGTTCTAAACTGACATGTTTTCTCGTCTTCACAGCTTTTATTCTGGAGGGGGAAATCAATCGTTAAAACGTACACAGACCCGACACTTAAACATGAGGACATACTGTATAAAGACAGCAGCGACATCAGCAATTGACAACAAACACTAGCACGTATTGACAACTTGATCCAAGTCATCTGCCTATGAATTAGTGGCTCCTCAGCACCATCGTTGGAACGTCACATCACTGTCTGCTTCAGACGGTGACGCCACTTCCCCGATTCTCTTGTTGCCTGCATTTGACAAGCATACCTTTGCGGTTAAGCTCTATCTGGACACATCATCTGTCATTCAGGCTCTTACGTTTCATTCAGAATCAGAGCAAACTATAGGTCATTGCGGTCTGAGTAAATTTTAAGAGTTTGGTTGAACTTAAAAGCTGCTATAACAAGACAACGACTTAGTTTTTCGTTCTCTGCTTTTTTCTCAAAACGAAAAATCAGCTTTAAATCCAACTCCGTGCGTTGTGTTGAAGAAACAACAACACTTGAATTCCGTTAATTAATATTACGAGCTGAAAGGAAAACCAAGTTTGTTTTGTACTTTTTCCTCATGATCAACAAACCAGAAGACGAGTACAGATATACATATAAAATACATTTATAACACAGATTGATGAATAAATATAGATTCCTATTTTATGTTATTATACTTATATTATTCTATTGGATTGGCTGGAGGAGGGACTGTGTCTCTCGGCTGGCCTGGAAACTGTAAAACGATCAGCAGCTTCGGCAATTGACAACAAACACTAGCGCACTAGCGAGCAAAGACGCATAATAATCTATAATATTTAAAAATGAAGTACTCTACATTTAATGATACAATACCATGACATCGTTTTTTGTGCTTAATGTGCAGACACAGATAGAAATGAACAGTCGGACTTCACATCTTTGCGCCACCTGGTGGTTAACACGAGATTAGCACCCTGATTTTTTTCAGCTGGCTGGAGGATTAAAAATCCGGGACACACTCGTGACGCGCTGGCGCATGTACTGCGGTAAAAAAGGTGGTCGCTTTGAAGTGCTACGACTGTATAGTTTTGATGGCTTAGCCAGGCACATCATTAGAAAGAAGACAAATATGACTACAAACGGGTGAAAAAATTATGTTGATAGAGTGGCTGTAGAAAACTGTGGCTGTAGTGACGAGTTAAAGAGAAAAGTTCTGATGTAAGAAAGCGCCTCTTCACACTCTAGCTGTGACATCTCCCACTCAATCAGATGCAACACACACACTAATGGAAAAGCTG
The DNA here is from genome assembly GCF_900634795.4 of Betta splendens. Lineage (NCBI taxonomy): Eukaryota > Metazoa > Chordata > Actinopteri > Anabantiformes > Osphronemidae > Betta > Betta splendens. Next base: position 14,988,409 of record NC_040888.2, read on the forward strand.
AAAATTCCTCAAAAACCACCCTATACTTAAACAGCTATAACTCAAAGTATTAAAGATATTAAAAAGCTGAACAAGACATTAATAGCTTAATAGTTGAAGATTATTTTGTAGTTAAAATGGTGTCTGTAGCTTAAAGTATACTGAAGTACTAAAAAGTATACAAAGCGGAAGAGGATTTTAAAAGTTGTTTCCATTAATTTCAATAGAAAAAAATAGTGAAAAAAGCTTAACTTGAAAAATATAAAACATATGAATGAGAAAAGTAATAGCCCACGATGTCTTAAAAAGCTGCACGTTTTGATATTTGAATGGTTTCTGTATCTTAAAGTATAGTCTATAGACTAGTTAGATGCAGACGGAAGAACTATAATAAAGAATAGAAAAACAATACAGTTGTTACTTTGCAGCATTCACTGAAAAAGATTACAACAATTAAACATAATAAAGTACAACAACTAAGTTACAAATACCTTGGAATACCACAGGGGGTGGGAGGACAAGCCCTTACATGGGATGTACCACCGGAACATAACTGAAGTGGCTGATCTCAACAAATCCTACCAATGGCTTGAAAGGGCTGGGCTGAAGGACAGCACAGAGGCACACATCCTGGCTGCACAGGAGCAGGTCCTGAGCACCAGAGCCATAGAGGCCCAGATCTACCACACCACACAACCCCCAAGGTGTAGACTGTGCAAATAGGCCCCTGAGACGGTCCAGCACATAACTGCAGGGTGTAAGATGCTGGCAGGGAAAGCATACATGGAACGCCATAACCAAGTGGCTGGCATAGTATACAGGAACATCTGCACAAAGTATGGACTTGAAACCCCAAGGTCAAAGTGGGAAACACCTCCCAAGGTGGTAGAGAACGAGCGAGCCAAGATCCTGTGGGACTTCCAGATACAGACAGACAGAATGGTAATGGCGAACCAACCAGACATTGTGGTGGTGGACAAGAGCAGAGGAAAGCCATGGTGGTGGATGTGGCAATACCAAGCGATGGCAACAGCAGGAGAAAGTAGCATGAGAAACTAGAGGAATACCAAGGGCTCAGAGAAGAACTGGAGAAGGCTTGGAAGGTGAAGGCCACAGTGGTGCCTGTGGTGATCGGAGCACTGGGGGCAGGTAGGGGGTAGCCTTAGCTTACGTTGCTAACAGTAGCTTGTGCATTAGCTTTGAATGGCTAGCAGCAACTAATTTATGAATTCTACTTCATTTCATAGGCAATATCAGCTTCACGGCTTCCACTTTCTTATGAATGAAGTTGCATATTCTACTGCTGACGGGGAACATTTTTTTGGGGGGGGGAACAGGTGAACGTTTTATTGTTTTCGCTTGTGCTCTGAATTATGAATATAGTAACAAGCTGCTGCTTCTTGTGTTATGTATTGTCGGTTACGTTGCCTATATTAGCCTGAGAGTGGCTGATAGCAACTAATCCATTATTACTACTTAATTTCGTAGGCAACATTGGCTTCACCGCTGCCAATTTCTCTTTGATGAATTTGCGAATTCTACTGCTGACAGGGAAAGGGTGCGTTACAGATCATCAGTTTGTGGCTGCATGTAAACAAAGGACCACTTGAAACTAGCTTCAGGGTGCAAAGAACAAACAAACAAAAAGAGCTAAGTAAGTAATACATTTTTTTTTTTTTTTTTTTTTTGTTCTGTCCAGCAGTTAAGCAAGCAGCATATATTACGCTGAATGCCATATTGTGATGGACAGCTTTGCTTTAACAAGAAGAGTATATATAGAATATATATACTCTTCCTGATTTATGGTTATTTAATGGTTTATTTAGCTAATCCAAAATGTGTGTGATGTTGCTGTGTTGGTGGACAGGTTAGGTTTCTGCTTTAGGGTGTTGTATGCGGGAGGGTGGGGGGAGGGGGGCTAAGGGGTGCAACCAGCTGCTGAAACCAAGCAAATCTGTTAAGTAAACAATCGGAGCAAAAAAAAAATAAATAAAATACAAGAAGCATGATGTACTTAGGCTACACATTCATAACTAAACCATTTTTGTACTGTGGTTACCTTGGAGATTAATACTAATACCATAATAGTGCTAAGGTATGTGCACATACTAATACAAACATATACATACAATATACATACATATGTGCATTATTATACATATCCCATACTACTAATAAAAGTCATGACATACAACACCACAATTCCATATTCACACATTATTCATATCGGTAGTGATAAGTATCATAATACTTACAGTTGGATTTGGAAAGTGTCCCACTACAAGGTTAGTAAGGCTGTAGCTTAACTATTATTCACCCAAAGGGTTGAGGCAGACGTTGGTGCATGAACATGCCACTTGTGGAAGCCAGGGTGATGTGAGGGGCTCCGCCAACTACGCCAATCCAGCAAGCAGAGGAAGGAATCCTAGCAGCCAGGAGGGAGCCCACAACACCTTCAGTTCCAGGAGGGCAGGTGTTGCGACCCAAGCCGCCCCACACAGAGCCCCCCAGGCAGAGCTGCAGCAGCCACAGAGACAGCACACGAGGCCAGAGTGGGCACCGGGGGTCAACGCTGTCCGCCCCATGAGAACCAGGGGCAAACACTCCCCCCGGCGGGAGGGTCGGCCCTGAAAGAGTAGACCGACCGGACCCACGGTCCGTAGGGAAGGCCGCCAGAAGATGCCCCCGCGCCCAGAGTGGGGCCCGCCCCCCAGCCCACTCACCCCCAACACGGGGAGCGGGGGCCTACCCCATCGGCCAGACCTCCATCCCCTGGCGCTACAGCGGCCTGCAGCACAAGGCCAGCAATTGGTGGGTCAGCAGAAAAGAGACCACCCAGGCAGACGATCATCGTACCCCGGGCGAAAAACCGGACCCCCCACACTTCAACCGCACCACACGCATACCACCTCACACAAACACAGACGCATACACCCATACCACATGTGCAACACACATCATCACATCAAACACACACACACACCATAGACTCTCTCACAACAAACTAGTCAATCATACGTGACCAATGCACTCAGAAACATTCTCCCACCCACACCATTCGCGTTGATCACATTCGTGGGGAGGGTAGGTCTACCGGGCTGCCGTCCATGTTGCCCCAGGCAGGGACCCGCAGCTCCTCCCGAAGCCCCGACCAAACCCCCCCAACCCGGGGGAGGCAGAGGGCAGTAGAAATAGGTACCCAGAACCCTGCAACCCAGCTTGGACGTGAGTGTTTGGAACTACAGTGCACTGAAGGTGGGGGACACCTCCAGGAGGCACAAACCGCTGGGCTGACGGTGTGGTCCCCCGGACAGTGCCCCCCCTCGCCCTAAATGTCTTTTTGCAGTTAAAACTGGGTGGTGATCTCTCCATCAGGGCCAGTGGTCCGAGGCAGGCACAATACTGGCCTGAGCCCCAGGCCCCAGTGAAAGAGCCCACCCCCGGCCCTAAATGTATGTTGTATGTAGCTAAGTATGAGGAACTTTGGGATATACCCAATTCTCCCGGGGGGTCCCAGCAGGACAGAGCCATCAATGGGAAGTCTACTGGCCCCCCGGAAGGAGCCCCCAGATTCCTGGACAAGTTGTGTATGACTAATGCAATTAAAACTGCAGAGCATCCCACTTGGAAGGACGGAACCACTTCCCAGTAGCCCTGGTCCCTCCATCAGCAGGACGCCCCTTGCAGACCTAAGTGGATGAATGGCGGAGAAATGTAGTTGGGAAGCAGAGCACCAGGGTCCGCAGAGCCAGGTTCCCGACTGGCTCTGCTACCTATCCCACCACCCCCCCACAACCCCCAGCCAGGAAGGTGACAGCCGAGACCCAGTGGACCGCAGTACTACTGCCCAGGCGCCACACGCAGCACAGCCAGAAGCCATCCTCACCCTTCTTTCACACTTACCCATTCTCTCGCTCAAGTATGCCCATGCTCGCCCCGTGTAGTGTGACACTCAAACCCACACACATACTCTGCGGTTGTGCATTGAGGGCCAGCCTCCGCCCAGGGCCCAATGAAGGGTTCTAGCCTGGAGTAGTCCGCCAACCCCCCCCTGCAACAGGCCCGAGCAGTTACCAGAGGGCGTCGGACCGCTAGGGCAGGCAGCGCCCCACCCGAGCAGGGGCAGCGCCCCAGGGGAGAGACACCCCTCCGGGCACAGGCAGGCACCCCCAGAGGGAGTCCCCCGGACGCAGGTTACCCAGGTCTCCACCCCCAGGTCCGCCCCCGCACACCGGCAGGGAGGCCCGCCTCCGGCTCCCCGGAGACAGGCACACGCCAACCCTCAAAATGGTCCCACCCCGGCACAGGGCCGCCGGTCCCAGCAGCCACCACACCCCCACCGCAGGGGACCCATGCGGCCAGCCCTGAGTCCACCAACCCGTCCCGGTTCCTTAGGCAGGCAGGCACCACCAACCACCAGTCACCCCCCCACCACTGTGCCAGACATGACGCAGCACCCGAGCCCCACGCATCCTTACCTGGAAATGGAATCAATCAGAGTATGAAGCAGACAATGTGTCTAAGGTGGTATAATCTAACAAGCTGTTCAGGTATTGAGTAATGCTTAATTTTTTTTTAGTTTTCCAGTTCATGAGGATGATTTTCTTTGCGACACAGAGGGCAGAAAGAAGTGTGTGTGATGAGTTTGTCTCTAGATCAAGCCCACTTAGATCTCCTAGAAGACAAAGTGCAGGGGCTGCTGGGATTGGACAGCTTAACTTGGTTGACAGGTGTTCACATACTCTTTGCCAAAATTGCTGCACAGGTGAGCATGACCAGAATGCATGTAGGAATCTATCTGCTGTGTTATCTGTACAGTGAGGGCAAATATTTGAGTTTGTGAGACCCATTTGGAACATCCTTTGTCCTGTATAGTGAGTTCTATGAAGAATTTTGTATTGTATTAGTTGTAAATTTGTATTTTTTGTCATTTTGAATAAATTAGAACATATGTTATTCCAGAACGTGTAATTAGTGGTGATATTGAGATCAGCTTCCCATTTAGAGATCGGAAGGCTCACTGTCTGGTCTACATTGGAAATTAAGATATAGATTTGGATACTGTCCTTTTCCCTGATATATCAATAAGTCGCTCTATTACTGGTGGTGGTTGCATGTGGATGGCAGTATTCTTACTTTTTGCATTAAGTATTGACTTTAGTTGTTGGTATTCTAAGAAATTGGCACTAGTGATTTCATAGTGAGACACTAGTTCTTCAAAAGAGGTAAACTTGTCTCTTGTGAAAACATGTTTCAGATGTGTTATTCCTTTGATATGCCAAGTTGGAAAGTGTATTGCCTTTTTGTTTTGTATGATGTCTGGATTGTTCCAGAGAGGTGTGTTTTGGCAAAGAGTAAGCGAAGACCCATTAATTTTAGAGAAACTCCCACCAGGCTTGCAGAGATGCTTTTATGCTAATGTTCTGGTAACAACTATGATGTTTGATTTTGGTGCTGATAAAGGGCAGATCTGCAACTTTAATATTTCCACAAAATGTTTGTTCAATGTCTATCCAGGAGGAGTCTGCTGGCATGGGTTTTATCCATTTGTGGACATGGTTCAGTCTATTGGGCAAGAAAATAGTGGTGGAAGTTAGGTAGTTCTAGGCCGCCGCAGCGTCTGGATTTTTGAAGAGTTTTTAAACTAATTCGTGGTGGCTTGGTTTTCCACAAAAACTGTGAGATGTAGGAGTCTAATGTCTTAAACCACGCCTGGGCTGGCTGAGTTGGAATCATTGAAAATATGTAATTAATTTTTGGCAGGATCATCATTTTTATGGTGGCAATTCTTCCCATAAGTGAAATGGGTAAGGACTGCCATCTTTTGAGGTTGGCTTCTATTTGTTTTAATAATGGATTGTAGTTAGATCAATAAGCTCTGATAGCCTAGACGACAATTCAATGCCCAAGTATTTAATGTTTCCTGAATGGAGTGTGGTAGAGGAGATGTTAGTCACCTTAAGGTTAAGTGGTAGCACTATAGATTTGGTCCAGTTAATAGAGTACTCTGAAAGTCCTGCGAATTCATCTATGAGGCTGATAGTTGTAGGAAGAGACGTCTGTGGCTCAAGGAGAAACAGTAACACATCGTCAGCATATAAACTTATTTTATGATTTACTGATTTGGTCGATATTCCAGTAATTCCTTCATGCTGTCTTATTGCTGTGGCTAGAGGTTCAATAAATATTGCAAATAGTGATGGGGACAGTGGGCAGCCCTGTCTTGTCCCTCTATGCAGATTAAACCTTGGTGAGATCTGGTTGTTTGTTCTGACTGCAGCGTTTGCTGAGTTGTATAATATTTGGATCCAGTCTATGAATGTTTCCCCAATGCCGAATTTGTGCAGAGTGGCTAAAAGAAACTTCCAGTTTACTCTATCGAAAGCTTTTTCTGCATCTAAGGAGACGATGGCTGTCTCTAGTTTATGGATGGTGACATAATCAATTAAATTAATTAGTCTGTTCATATTGTTTGTTGACTGTCTACCTTTAATGAAGCAAGTAAGTAATACATTTAACCTTTTATTGTTTTAGCTTGTGCTGTGAAATTTGATAGGGGTGCAACCAGCTGCTGAAACCTAGCAGACCTGTTAAGTAAACAATCGGAGCAAAGTAAATAAGAAGCAGGGATGTACCTTAGGCTAACACATTCATAACTAAACAACTGTTGTACTGTGGTTTACCTTAGACATTAATACTAATACCAATAATAGTGTTAAGGTGTGTGCACATGTAGCCGGCCTATCCTGACTCTTAGTCTTGGCCGAAAAGATCTTCTGCGTTGTGTTTTCTCACATACACACCCTTCAAAAAAAAAACACAGAATCACCGCATGAAAGACCGACCACATGCTCCCCAAACCTAGCTTATGAACAGCTACCTTTAGCATTTCATTTCAGTGCTGTACAGTCTTACAAAATACATATAAATAAATACTGACGCTTAAAACGAAAATAATTTAACTTCGAAATGCAAGTTTAGAATTATCGTTTATCAACGACATGTGTTAACATATATACAGGAGCACCCGCATAAATTCGCCTTACCTCAACGAGGCTCAAAGCCGACTGAGGAAAGAAGCGCGACTTGACCGGAAATTACATAGCCAAAAGAGCAGAGGTCACAAAGAAAATAAATTAAAAATATAATAAATAAATAAAAATTCCCTCAAAATAAAAATCACATAAACCATGCACATAATACAAAAATATGACATAAAACAAAAAACAATGGATGGATAATTGGTGAAATATAAAACACCGTAGTTCACATGCTACATCCACCCCTCCTAGATTTCGCCAAAATCCAGGCCATATCGTTTATCGTTTAAACTTTATCCACAATGACATTGTCCTTATTTCATAACAAAAAATATACCCCCTACCAACCTAGGAAATATCTGTCCCCCTAAAACAGTGTAAGGAGTGACTGAGATCTTTTGCTAACCGAGCTAGCTAGATTCTGGAAATTGAAAGGCTTTTGAACCATGGACTCAATGAGCCGATTGACCTTTTTACTGATCCTTCCTGCTCGTGTCCTAACAACAAGCTCTACATTCTCAGGAGTGTGTGCTCGTCTGCTGTTCTCATGTTCTACAGCCGTTGGACATAACTGGTTATCAGTACCATGCTCTGAGATTTCCGTAAGGGACTTTGTCTCTTCATGTCTTGGTTGAGTGTCTGTTACAGTGGGTGGGTCTGACCCACATCCAACCCTCAAACCCTCGGTCACTGTCTTTGCCTGAATTGTGTTGTTCTCCTGAAGAGCTCTGTGTCAGATCACAGTCGGCTAACTCTACACTGTCTACCTCTGGAGTGTCCTGATCCATCTGGACTAACTCCGACTGCGTGTCTGCCTGATCTGACTCACTCTGAAGCTCCTGACTGCCATCACATACTGAGCCACCAACTACCCAAGCACTTATTCTATCCTCTGTATCCTCCTCCTCCAAGGAATCCAAGGGGTCAGAAGCACAGGATGTTTCCTCTGAATCAGAATCTCACAGGTCCTCTCCAGTCATTACCACAGGCAGAAAGCTAATGTAAAGGACCAAGTTGCGATGCACTGTTTTCATGTTGCCTTTGCCGTCCTGCAACTTATGTGTGGGTTTGCAGATTCCTATCCTTCACTATGTATACTGTCGCATCCCATTTGTCTGCCAATTTCTTCTTACCCCTTTCTCCTTTATTGGCAAGGAGAACTCTGTCTCCTATGTTCAGGTGAGTGCCTTTCACTTTTCTGTTGTAACCTTGTGCTTGCTTGTCCTGTTCCTTTACAGCATGTTTTTGGGCAATTCTGGCTGCTTCGTTGAGATGTGACATGAGTGTCTTAACGTAACTCTTATGATCAACAACCACTGGGTCATGAAGCACCTGCTTGAACATCACATCAACAGGGAGCCTAGGAGTCCTGCCAAACATAAGCTGGAATGGCGCATATCCCGTGGTTTCATGCACTGTTGCATTGTATGCAAAAGTCAAAGTCTGAATCTGTTGGGGCCACTTGTGTTTCTCTCTGAGGGGCAAAGACCTGAGCATACTGCCAAGTGTCCGAATAAATCTCTCAGTCCCTCCATTCCCCATGGGATGGTATGGTGTTGTGTGTGACTTAGAGACTCCTGACAGTTTGAGCAGTTCCGCTATGAGTTCACTTTCAAAGTTAGCCCCCTGATCAGAGTGGATACGTTCAGGGAACCCATACACACAGAAGACGTGATCCCACAGCTTTTTAGCCACTTGTTTAGCAGTCTGATTTGTCCATGGGAAGCATGGGCTAACTTAGTAAAGTGGTCTGTTATGACGAGCACATCTACTGAACGCTGCTTACTGTCTTCTGCACTCCAGAAATCCAGACACACCAACTGCATGGGTGCAGAAGTTCTGATGCTCTCAAGTGGTGCTCGAGCAGAGCGGTCAGGTGTTTTTGCAAGGATGCACCTTTGACAGCACTTGACATAATCTTTCACATCTGAATCCATCTTAGGCCAAAAGAACATTTGCCTCGCCAGATGCAAGGTCCTCGCCTGTCCCTGATGTCCAGCAATATCATGGATGCTGTGCAGTGCCTTTTCCCTTAGACTCTCTGGCAGAACAAACTGGTGCCTCTTTTGTTTACTAAAAGGGTCTTTGATGATCTGATAGAGATCTGATAGAGGTCCTCATAGAGATAGAGAACATTCTGGATCTTGAGCCTCTCCCACTGTTTAACTAGCACCATGACCTTGCCATTAAATCCTGTTCTCTCACGCCTGGAAGGCCGTCTCCTTCGAATTACATAAGGCAAGATTTTGGAAATGACTGGGTCAAGTTCTTGGCTTCGTTGCAGCTCTTTGAAAGTGAATGTAGAGAGTGAGTCTTGCCCTGGCGGCAACAGGTCCTGGACAGACTGGATTAACTCCACAGCTCTCACCTCAGCAGCCTCATCCCACTGGTCATGGGCATCAAAGACTGCTTTAATATCCACAGGACCACAACAATACCTAACATGATCAGCCTGAGACTTGGCAGCTTGAGAGTTTGACTTCTTCACTCGCTGACACTGGACCTTTAAGCGAAAGGAGTCTTGGATCCCACCATGGCTAACACCCTCGGCTTCAACTAGAAGGTGACCATACTGCTCTGTGATGAGTCGGTGACCAACTGTCTTTGTAAAGGGGTCTCTACTGAGAGCATCAGCCACAATGTTCTTTGTACCAGGTATGTGTTTCAAGTCAAATGTATAAGGGGCCAGTTTGGACACCCAGCGCTGCTCACACGCGTCAAGCTTGGGTTTTGTCATGATATATGTGAGAGGGTTGTTGTCTGTCCATACTGTGAAAGGATGGCCTTTTAACCAATGGCTAAATTTCTCACACACGCTCCATTTCAGGGCTAGAAACTCAAGTCTGTGGGCTGGGTATCTTTGTTGCGAGTTGCTCAAGGTCTTACTAGCAAAAGCAATGGGACGTGCCTTTTGTTCTCCAGCTGGTATCTGAGATAGTACAGCACCAAGCCCATCTAGAGACGCATCAACAGACAGTATCATAGGCTCAGAGAAATCTGGGTGTTTGAGGACAACACAGTTCAAGAGACTGTCTTTCAGGTTCGATAGAGCAGCCTCACATTCATCTGTCCAATCAGAAGGCTTGAGTTTCCTGTATGAGCCAGAATTGGAATTTATCTTGGCCCTTCCTCTCCTCTTTTGTCCAGCAGTGAGAGCGAACAGTGGCTTGGCTATGGAGGAACAATGTGGGATGAAGTGTTGGTAGTAAAACACCATCCCCAGGAAAGATTTTATCCTCCTTACTGATGGTGTATAACCATCATCCTCCATGAGATCCGTCTTTGACATCTTCGATATTACTTCAATTTTTGCTGGATCCACAGCCACTACATTGCTATCTACAACGTGACCTAGAAACTTGACTGAGGATCGCATCAGATGGCACTTTTTGGGGCTGAGCTTGAGATTATGTAACCGCAGCCGCTGAAACACGATTTCCAACCTCTCCAAAGCTTCCTCTTCTGTCGAGGCAAACACAAGCAGATCATCAAGGTAGCACAAGAGGCTACTGAAATTCAAATCCCCAAATATGCTGAGCATCATTCGCATGAATGCGGCAGGGCTGTTGCATAGACCTTGTGGCATCCTATTGTACTCATACAATCCCATGGGAGTTGTGAATGCAGTCTATCTCTTATCTTCCTCTGCCATTGGGATATTATAGAATCCTGATGTCAAGTCCATGGTGCTGAAGTAGGTGTTTCCACCCAGGGCAGTGGGTGTGCATCCTTGACAGTCCTCGCATTAAGCCACCTGAAGTCAGTGCAGATCCTCAAACTACCATCCTTTTTCCACACTAGCACAAGTGGAGATGCATAGTCACTCACAGACTTCCTTATTATTTCCTGCTCTTCCATTTCAGACAACACCTGTCGCAGTTTCTGGTAATGTGCTGGTGGTACTCTACGGTAAGGGAGGCAAAATGGCTTTTCATCAGTAAGGTGGATGCGATGCATGAAACCTTTTGCCTCGCCGCAGTCCAGGGTACTTTTGGAAAATATATCGTTGTACTTCTCAAGCAAACCAACCAACTTTTCCTTCCCCTCCATGTTAGCACAACAAAGATTAATGTCCACATCTTGAAGTCCAACCTGTTGGAGCCGCTGTTTAAGGTCCACAGGTTTGACATGTTCATGCTGCATCTACTGTTTGAGGTCCTCAGGTTGGTTGATGCCTTGGAAAACCTCAAATTCCTCCACAGCCAGACAAGGAGACACATCTGCCAATTTACAGTTTCTCCTGAGGATAATGGGCTTATCTGACAGGTTAGCAATTTTCATGGGAACCCATCTATCACCCCACAATGGAGTTATGACTCGTCCAACCATAATGTTGCGTGGCATGGACTTTGATGAGGTGGGCTCAACAATTACTGCACTGCCTGGTGACATGGGAACATTATCTGGTAGCTTACCCCAAACCAGGTGCTCTTGTTTTGCCAGCAAGGTAACAGACTGGTGGAGCTTAACTGTGCCAATCTTGTCTGGGGGTTCCTCATCTCCCCACTGGCACGAGTTTGCCATGAGGTTGAGAAACTGCTCACACTCTGAAGGAAGACTGCCACTGGAGATGAGACGCAAGCATTCACTGATTATCTTCAGCTGCTGCATGAGAAATCTGATTACATTTGTGCCTACGATCAAATCATCACGCTGCCCAGGCACTACAAGGATGGGAACAATACAGGTTTCGCCATAGATTTTCATCTCCACCTCATACATACACTTTGCTTTACTCTGTGTACCACCACAGCCTACCAACACAATCTCCTGAGCCAGGGAAATGGGTGCTGTGAGTAGATTGTCACTCAACATCTTCTGCTCTGCCTTCTCACTGAGAGTGCAGGCCATGGAACCCGAGTCAAGCATCCCCTGTACCTGGAATTTGTTGTTGACAGTGATAGAAGTGTAGAACAGTTCATCAAACGGATCAACTTTCTGTGTGTTCTGAACTATTACTTTAGCGCCAACTGGTGCTGCTGCACACGCCTTCACATAGTGCTTCTTCATATCATCACTGCTGAGGGTTTTTCCATCTGTGCCCACACATCCCCTCGTCCAATGCGGGCCAGCTAGTTTAAAGGCTGGGAAACATGCTGACTTTGAGAAAGCTGGCGGTTGGGACAGTTCTTTTTGATGTGGTTTGGCTTAAAGCACTCCAGGCATAGGTGTTTCTGCCTGCAGTGTGCAAGGGTGGAGTGCTCTGAAGACTGGCAGACTCTACACGATCTAATTGATCTAGTTGAGCGGGAGGAATCAAGTTACCTACAGCCTGATTGTTGTGTGACACTGCACGGTCAAAGAGGTTAATAAGCATCTTCATGCAGTCATCATTATAAGGGACTGTTGCATTTGTCTCCGTCTGTGTGGGTGCCTCAACTGTGTGGTGTGTCATGAGAGAATCATCAGGTGCAAGAGTCTGAGCTTGAACTGTAGCTGATCTGATGCTTTTTGATCTGTAAGTCACCCGCTCTTTCATTTCCATTTGATAGCGATCAACATGCTCCTGAATTTCACTGGCTGCCCATTTATCTGGTGCCTTAAACTTGAGAATGGCAGCAAGTGTGGGATCTGGACAGTACTTGACAAACATCATTGCAGCCTCTTGACATGGGTCCTCTAGATGTCGTCCTAGCCTCTTTCAGCCCTCCCCTGCTGCGTCAACTGCCTTATTGAGTCTAACCCAATACTCCACAGGGGTCTCTCCTGGCACTGGAACTGTGCTATAGAAATCGGCCATAGGCATACATGAATAAGTCACTTTACCAAAGTGCTGCATAAGGATGTCAAAGATGACTTTTGGGTTCTCTTGAGGCTTCGAGGATGGGCTGCTCCTCAGGGTAATCCTCACAACATCCTTAGCCTTGCCCATTAACTTAGACATAATTTCTAAGTACTGTTCCTTAACAGGTGTAGCTCGTTTCCTCAGATACACTTCCACCAACTCTTTCCATTCAGACACTGTGTTTTTATCTGACCCATCTCCCCTGAAGAGAGGAGGCTCTCTCACATCAGACTGTAGGACTAACTTTGCACCAGTCAAGTTAAGGTAAGTGGGTTCACTGGGCAACTGGCTTTCACTGCTCTGAGCTTGTGTGCTACCGACACTTCCCACCCCACCATCTCCCTTTAACTCTTCTCTTATAGTCTGTCCCACTTGCTGAGCAATGTGTGTTATTAAGTCATTGAGTGACTGATCAATTGTGGCTGGAATGTCTGAAGGTGTATCACCATGCCTAAAACCAGGAGCTGTATATGAGTGGAACAGAAAACTGGCGACTCTAAGTTATTTGCACCACAAACTGGCAAAACATAACACAGAATCACCGCATGAAAGACCGACCACATGCTCCCCAAACCTAGCTTACGAACAGCTAACTTTAGCATTTCATTTCAGTGCTGTACAGTCTTACAAAATACATATAAATAAATACTGACGCTTAAAACGAAAATAATTTAACTTCGAAATACAAGTTTAGAATTATCGTTTATCAACGACATGTGTTAACATATATACAGGAGCACCCGCATAAATTCGCCTTACCTCAACGAGGCTCAAAGCCAACTGAGGAAAGAAGCGCGACTTGACCGGAAATTACATAGCCAAAAGAGCAGAGGTCACAAAGAAAATAAATTAAAAATATAATAAATAAATAAAAATTCCCTCAAAATAAAAATCACATAAACCATGCACATAATACAAAAATATGACATAAAACAAAAAACAATGGATGGATAATTGGTGAAATATAAAACACCGTAGTTCACATGCTACACACATACTCATACAAACATATACATATCATATACATACATATGTGCATTGTTATACATATCCCATACAACTTAATAAAAGTCATGACATACAACACCACAATTTCCATATTCACATGTTATTGATATTGGTAGTGATAAGTATCAGTAATACTTACAGTTGGATTTGGAAAGTGTCTCACTACAAGGTTAGTAAGGCTGTAGCTTGGTATTATTCACCCAAAGGGTGAGGCAGACGTTGGTGCATGAACAATGCCACTTGTGAAAGCCAGGGTGATGTGAGGGGCTCGGCCACTACGCCCATCCAACAAGCAGAGGAAAGAATCCTAGTAGCCAGGGAGCCCACACACCTTCAGTTCCAGGAGGGCAGGTGTTGCGACCCAAGCCGCCCACGTAGAACCCCCCCAGGCAAAGCTGCAGCAGCCACAGAGACAGCACCCCAGGTCAGAGTGGGCCACCGGGGGTCAACGCTGTCCACCCTATGAGAACCAGGGGCAAACACTCCCCCCGGTGGGAGGGTCGGCCTGAAAGAGTGGAGCCCAAGGACCCACGGTCCGTAGGGAGCCCGCCAGGAGATGCCCCCGCGCCCAGAGTGGGACCCGCCCCCAGGCCACCACCCCCACACGAGCGAAGCGGGGCCTACCCCATCGGCCCGACCTCATCCCCTGGCACCACACCGGCCTGCAGCACAAGGCCAGCAATTGGTGGGGGTCAGCAGAAAAGAGACCACCCAGGCAGACGAGCATCGTACCCCGGGCGGAAAACCGGACCCCCCACACTCCAACCGCACCACACGCATACAAACTCACACAAACACAGACGCATACAACCACCCACATGCCCCCCCGGAAGGAGCCCCCAGATTCCTGGACGAGTGTGTATGGCTAATGCCATTAAAACTGCAGAGCATCCCACTTGGGAGGGACGGAACCACTTCCCGGTAGCACCGGTCCCTCCATCAGCAGGACGCCCCTTGCAGACCTAAGTGGATGAATGTGCTTGCCCCGTGTAGTGCTACGCTCAAACCCACACACATACTCTGCGGTTGTGCATTGAGGGCCAGCCTCCGCCCAGGGCCCAATGAAGGTTGTAGCTTGAGTAGTCCGCCAACCCCCCCTGCAACAGGCCCGAGCAGTCACCAGAGGGCGTCGGACCGCTAGGGCAGGCAGCGCCCCACCCGAGCAGGGGCAGCGCCCCAAGGGAGAGACACCCCTCCGGGCACAGGCAGGCACCCCCGGAGGGAGTCCCCCGGACGCAGGTCACCCAGGTCTCCGCCCCCAGGTCCGCCCCCCGTACACCGGCAGGGAGGCCCGCCTCCGCTCACCGGAGACAGGCACACGCCAGCCCTCAAAATGGCCCTACTCCGGCACAGGGCCGCCAGTCTCAGCAGCCACCACACCCCCGCCGCAGGGGACCCATGCGGCCAGCCCAGAGTCCACCAGTCCCGTTGTCCTGGTTCCTTAGGTAGGCAGGCACCCCCAACCACCAGTCACCCCCCCACCACTGTGCCAGACATGACGCAGTACCCGAACCCCACGTATCCTTACCTGGAAATAGAATCAATCAGGAGTATAGTTTTCGTCATTGATTTGATGAAGCAGACAATGTGTCTAAGGTGGTATAATCTAACAAGCTGTTCAGGTAATAAACATTAAGGAGTAATGCCTAATTTTTTTTTTTAGTTTTCCAGTTCATAAGGATGATTTTCTTTGCGACACAGAGGGCAGAAAGAAGTGTGTGTGATTAGTTTGTCTCTAGATCAAGCCCACTTAGATCTCCTAGAAGACAAAGTGCAGGGGCTGCTGGGATTGGACAGCTTAACTGGGTTGACAGGTGTTCAGATACTCTTTGCCAAAATTGCTGCACAGGTGACCATAATGCATGTAGGAATCTATCTGCTGTGTTATCTGTACAGTGAGGGCAAATATTTGAGTTTGTGAGACCCATTTGGAACATCCTTTGTCCTGTATAGTGAGTTCTATGAAGAATTTTGTATTGTATTAGTTGTAAATTTGTATTTTTTGTCATTCTGAATAAATTAGAACATATATTATTCCAGAACGTGTAATTAGTGGTGATATTGAGATCAGCTTCCCATTTAGAGATCGGAAGGCTCACTGTCTGGTCTACATTGGAAATTAAGACATAGATTTTGGATACTGTCCTTTTCCCTGATATATCAATAAATTGCTCTATTACTGGTGGTGGTTGCATGTGGATGGGAGTATTCTTACTTTTTGCATTAAGTATTGACTTTAGTTGTTGGTATTCTAAGAAATTAGCCCTAGTGATTTCATAGTGGGACACTAATTCTTCAAAAGAGGTAAACTTGTCTGAAAACATGCTTCAGATGTGTTATCCCTTTGATATGCCAAGTTGTAAAGTGTATTGCCTTTTTGTTTTGTATGATGTCTGGGTTGTTCCAGAGAGATGTGTTTTGGCAAAGAGTAAGCGAAGACCCATTAATTTTAAGAAAATCCCACCAGGCTGTCAGAGATGCTTTTATGCTAATGCTCTGGTAACAACTATGATGTACTGTCAGGAGGGGCATCAGCTTACGTTGCTGACATTAGCTTGTGGATTAGTTTGGCCTGTATATTCAAACAAACTGTTAAAATATAACCTTTTATTAAAAACGGAATGCAATTCCCAAACATTTGTATTAGTGCTGGGCAGCGATTAAATCCTTAATCGCGTTAACTGCATGAGCTTTCTGTGATTAATTGCAAAAACGCATTAATATGAGAAGCATTCAGTTACAAATTCAAAAGTAATATAATGCGCAATTTTAAAACTACTACTCTCCGATGAGAGCAACAGTTTGTGCACGTAACGCCATCGATTTTCCTGTCCTCTCCTTTTCATCCAACACGTGTAGGGACGATGTTTCTCTGCTGGCCTAGGAACACCTTGAGACCTGGCTGAACGAAGTGTTTGGGGAGAGGGAAGTCTAGAGCTGTCGGCTTAGACTGCTGCTCCTGTGACCCAGCCCCGGATAAGCGAATGAAAATGGATGGATGGTTTCCTTATTTTATTTTAATATTACATATAAGATAACACATTTCGTAGCTATCTCTCTGTAAAGACGGGGCCGTAACATAATTGGGGGCCCGTCCGGGATCTCTCTTGGCGTTATTTATTTACATTCTGTAGGAGTGTGTAGGGGTTTATGAGCTTTGATATAAATCAGTTTGCGCAAAACCCCACACACAAGAGATTTGATCGGTGCACTAAGGCGCACTAACTGATTTACTATTAGTCGCAAACGTTTTTGATATTGCAGTAACGCTGATCGTCAGGAAGGTGGAAGTTAAGGCCATTTTGGTGGAAGGGTTTACATTTGTTGAACTGCTGAATGTAACACAAAATCACAATGTTGATTATGGTCGCAAGGCGATCTGGGTGCTACTGCTAAGAAAAAGCGTCTTTTGAAAAAGCAGTGATTATGGGATCTAATCCTATTTTTAAAGCTTTTTCGTGCCAATTTCACAATATTTGAGAACATTCAACAACCAAACAAGACCCAAAAAGCAACCATCAAACTGCATGAGATTACGTGTTGTAAAACTGTAAAGACTGTTTATATTGTGTACAGAAGACAGAATATTGATGAGGACAGCTAACACGCTTTTCCCCATTTCAAACAGCTGCCTTATTAAGAGCAACCATTGCAGCATTCCGAAGTCGCTCACCAGTGAATCTGGAATTGCATCTTTAACACCGGCAGCAGTGAGAACACGTTAGGCGATTTTCATTTAGTTTCCCAAGCCATGCAGAGCCCAGTATAGGGATGAAAGAGCCACGGGTTGCTGACCATTTATTTAGCAGGATCACATAGCTGGAAATAAAAAAATAATTCTTGTGAAAGAATAAATTTTAAATTTTGATAAATTTTGTTTTCATAGGTGACTATTAATAAACATGTTCTAATGTAAATGTTTTACAATTTTACAAAGGTAAATCTCCCTTAAGACGTGAGGTGTAGGGTCTCCCTGTGTACACACATGAACCCACTATACCTGGAATTGCCTGACAAAACCTGACAAAGAAACTTGTACTACTTGTTAAAAACTGGCCAAAATACACATTAAAAACGAACCATTGAATTAATGCTGTGATATTTCAGTCTGGTGCAAATTCACAATCATTATTATTATTATGCACATGTTCTGTACACTACAAGGTGGAGACTTTCACTTTCTGACAGAGAGCAGCGCTGTTAGTGGCATCAATGCTCATCCGTCCCAATTATTTCTTCTTCTTTTTGATATATGGCTTACGCTATATTACACTTCAGTTTTACAAAAAAAAAAATGTTCTCCACTACTCAAGACATTATTGTGGTGGATTTTGGCTTTTGCAAGTCATCATTGCCTTTGTATATGTCACATGATTAAATGTATGTTTAGACAGGTTTACAGTTACACAAAATGTGTAACTCGTTATCGAAACAAATCTAAATGGCCCGTGTCAAGTACTGCAGCTTGTTTATGGTATGTGACAGTGAATATATGAACCAGTAAATGCTTTTCCAACATTGTATGTACACACCAAAAGTTTGGAGAGGAGGTAAAATTAAACTTCTGAATTAAAATAATATTTTTTAGAAGTGTTTTGCCTGTTAACTTTCTAGACGTTCTCTAATACATGTTGCTGACAGAAAGAAATATTTAAGCATCCCCCAGACAACAGCTGCTAAAGGCTACATAAACACATTCATGAACTCAAGCTTTGTAACAGAGCCCAGATAGGACTTTAACAAACAGACAATAATAAGATGAAAGTGTATAATCATAATAAGGACCTCTTGTTATTATTTGAAGCAGTCCGGGTATACTAGAAAAGGACAGCAGTTAATTGCAGCTACCAAATCCAGTTAAAGTTTCTTCAAAGTAAGAGGCTGTAATGTGCATAATAAACCTTTCACACTGTGCTAAAACGGTCTTGTTCACTCACGGTGCCTCTGCTAATCCTAAAAAGGTACCTGAGGTTCATAAAACATTAACCAAGCCTGAGCACGTGGAAGCAGCTGCATTCTTCAAAGTTCATTTTATAGTCCATGCTTTTCTGCAACGCACATGATTCAAGATTTAAAGATAAAGGAGCATTTTAAACATACTTCAGCACACTTTAGTTCACACACCTACTTCAGTGGATTACAACAGAAGGAACGTGATCAGAGCATAAATTAAAAAAAAAAATTAAAAACTAATTATTTTAACGGATCTGATTAAAATGTGTGTGGGCCCACAACACAAATACAGTCAGGTCTATATATGCATGTAGAATTACACAATTTTCAGCACATTGTAGGTGCCACCATATTGTATGTGTTATGACAAAATGAAGACAGCATGTTAACTTTCAGGTTTTAGGTAAAATACTAGACAAACTTGAAGGAACTATTTATATAAACATCCTTGAAGATATTACATACTTTGTGAAGTCTAGCAGTAACACAATCACATTTAAAGCCTTGGTTGGTTTAAGAGTGCAATAAAAGTAAATTAACTTATTGCATCTTATCTTATTAACTTATTGATGTTAACTAGCTCCAGCTCCAACCACAGTCTTTAGAAGTTGTCTTAGGCTTCTTTTCACCTCGCTGAGCAACACTGTGACTTGGGAGACATCTTGGTTGGGCGCCCACCTGTATGCAAAGCAGCCGCAGTACCAAACTGCCTCTATTTATAGGCAGTATGTTTGTGGACTGATGTGTATCTAAACTCTGAGATTTACATGGTTTTCCAGTTCCAGTTAGTGTTTAGTAGCATCAGGATTCTATGGTTTCACCTACTGTACCAGTCATGTCATTGAGCATATTTATTGAGCCGGTTCTCAGACATGAAAGATCCTGAGTGTTTGCATTTTATCAGTTTAGAATTATTCTGTGTTTGTAACTTTGCTAAAGTTTAGATTATAAAACCAGAAACTGGTTCACTGTATATGTTCCATCCCTCCCCTGCACCTGAGGCAGATGACTTTAAACATTAAGACAGAAGAACAGAGAGGTTCACTTGCTCACTCATCTACTGCATTTTACTGTGTACAAAACAGCTGTCAGTTGATGCACAACAGCAAATAATTTTAAAGGACCTAATTTTGGTCTGTTTGGACTAAATATCACAGCGTTACTACCACCTCCTGGAGATACATTACTCATTTTATACATAATCAAAATGGCGTATCTGTATTTGAAAAATCTAAAATAACACTGTATATAAACTGTTTATTTGATCAGTTTTAGTTTCCAGTGAACTGTGTTATGGGAAAAATTGTCTCTTCCTTATTTTTATGTGTCTTCCTTATTTCTATGCATTTCTATGCAGTTATTATACGAGTTATGACTTATGTTCTACAATTAATATCTTATGTTTTGTCTTACTGTATGCATTTGACATTTGACCTACATTGTTCAATGGTTGTCTCTGCCTGATAGACTCTCAACTCTAGCTCCCAAACCCAAGGTCGGGGAGTTGTGTCTCTGTCTGTTGAGACTTGGTGCTCCTTTCTCACAGATAGTTGGACGTCAGCGATGCAGGTGTGAGAAAGTAAAAATCTTCACACACACTGCGACAGGGAGGAGATGGTGCATGTAATTTGATTGGGTTAGAAAGACATTCCACCCTAGTCGGACAGAGAAGCTAAAAGGCAGAAGCAACTTGAGGATCGTGGGCTCTTTGCAACACACCTTCGTGGTGTGTGCAATGATCTCCCCAGCTGGTTTTTGGTTTGTTGATGTGCACGATCAACATCCATGCTTTTTATTTGCTTTCCCCATTATTTTTATTTTCTTTATTATTTCAATAAATTGCACAAAAGGACAACTCTCTCTCATCTACTTCTTTATGGAAAATTTCCACCACAGAAATTGGCGTCACGAACAGGATCCCGCGGCAGGTCGTCTGGACGGTGTGACCAGGGACGATAGTCCTGAGGACTAGGGTCGCTCAGCCTCCAAACCTCTACAGACATTCAGAGCTGGGAGGACTGCTCACCCGTCTGGATCGCCTCTGACGAGATCCACGAACTCAGATTCAAACTCAAATCCTAATTTGGCTCGGCTCGGTGAGAGAGATTCCTTTGATTTGGGAAAAAACAAAAGGATTGGAACTTTTTTTTTTAATTTAGCTGAAACATTTCAATTTGTTGAAAAAAAAAGAAAAAGAAAAGAAATCTTCTATTTGGTTGAAACACTAAATTTGATTAGGAAAATTAATTAGATCGAGAAAAAAAAAAAATCCCAATATTACATGTTCTTAATTAGGTGAAAGTCTGCTCTGGGTGGTGAGACGTCGGTTGCTAAGGGTTGGCTCGTGGAACCGAGCTTCCGTCTGTACTGAGGATACAGACATGTTTTTTTGATCTGTGCGTGGTCCACACGTGGGGGACTGAGTATAAAAGACGGCTTCTGAAAGAGGGAGTGCGTTTGCAGAGTGAAGTATTTTCAAGATACGAGGGACCCGGGCCTAGAGGGGCCTAACGTTGAGGAAATACTTCGTGAAAGGCTCTGTCGCCAGATCAGGTTGGTTCCCTTTTTACGGAGACGTCCGATAAAAAGGCATTTTGGGAAGGTTCCGGCCGGAACACACAAAAAATCTAAGGCAGGAAACCGCCGGACTCTGAAAGACGGGTTCGGGGCAATTTGAGTCTTCACCACCAGACAGCAACCGTACAAAACTAAATGTAATTAAAGTAAATATGGTTATTAGTGCGTTTCATGTTTCCACGAGTGGGAAACTGGTTATGGGTTCAAAAGGAGAATCGCTTTGTGTAAAAGACATATGCACCTTTAAAGAAAATAATTAGAGACAAAAGAAAAGATCTGAAAAAGCAAAACTATCAAAACTAAAGCCCTAAAAGAAACAAAAGAGAGATGAGAGTAACAGGAAAAAAGGAGATAACAACTCTGGGGAAGAATTGTTTGCACTCTGCCACACACACACACCACACACACACACCACACACACACATATCATGCCAAGAGCAAATGCTCCCATTGTTTCTGCTCTCTATTCTAATGCAGAACTGAGCGCGATGAGGGTAAATCCGGATCTGGACTCCTTTCCCACCATCAGCAGAAGAACCGAAGGAGAAGAAGCGCCTGTCCAACAACCAGAACAGGGTGGAAGCTCTGACACCACAGCAGCTGGAGGACACAGACCACAGCATGGACGCCTCACAGACTCCCACAACGTCTGCAGCCGTCACGTTCTGGGCTCATCAGATGAACCAGCTACTACAAGCCCTGCACCAGCATGAAAGGACTGTGTCTGAAGCTTCTGAAGCCGTGAAACTGTCATACACGCGTGTGTGTCTGACACAGACACCTGCTTATGACAATCAGCAAAGGAAAACAAGGACAGAGCAACAGCAGAGAAGACGTGCTCTGACACAGACACTGGTTGAAACAACAGGAGAGGCTTCAGACGTGATCGGCCCAATAGAGCTGCATGTGAAGATCCAGGAAACGTCTGTCATCGAGGAACAACTGTCCCATTGAAAAGCTTCACCCACTGGCGCTCACATGAGACTGATGGTTGGGGAAGGAGGAAGGTGACGGTTCCTTTTCACGTGATGTACAAGACGGTACCGCAAACACACACACATTCATACACGCAATGAAGAAACACGCTTACAGCTGATACACGCTCAAATTCATGTTCATGCTTATCTGCTCGCAATGAAGAATCGCTTTTTGCTTAAAAAAAAATCCCAGAGTGATTTTCAAATGATGACAAACAGCTAAATGACAACTACTGCATGACCTTACAGTCTGATGGGTTCAAACTATTTTAACTTGCAACAAATTCAGTAATAAAATCCTCCATGTTTCTAAAAAGATTGTGCACAATATAGGTTTGTCTGGCCAGACTAGAAGACTATAGGAAACAAAACAGACTATAGAGAAAACAAAACAGACTGTAGAAAAAGAAACAAAAAAACAGACTATAGGAAGACTGAAACTGACCGAGACTGACTGAAACAGACTATTAATGACTATTAAAGGGAAGACGACTATTAGAGAGAAGTAATAATAATTACTGTACGTACCAGACTATTAAAGAAAAACTTATTCTTTCACTGTCTTGTGCAACATCTGACAGAAAGACACATTGAGATTCATTTTTGCTTTCAAACTTGTGCCCAGTTAAATTTTTAGGAAGAGATCTCATGTGTAGTTTAGGTATTTGATTGATTTCCACTCCAGACGGAGTGCAGGTTACATCTACAGACATTCTAAATAATCCCTCTTTTGCTGGTGTTAACTTCAGCTCAGCTGTGCTCTTATCATTGGCTGCTGAGGGGGGGCTGTAACTGAGGCCCTCACACAGGCTGCATCTCAGCTTGTTTATGATTTCACACACACACACACACTCAAACTGACCTCAAGTTCATTCTTTTGGGATGAACACAGGTCTGCGCTTGCGATTTCTTTTACTAACGAACAAAAAAGATTTTTATTTTTATTCTACAGCTCCACACGTCCCTCTGTGAAAACATGATGGAGACAGATGACAGGACGTGGGTCCTTTCATGAACAGATGTCAACGGGGTGGAGACTGGTGAACGACTTCCGACCCCATGTGACGTAATCACCTACTTTACATACTTTTAGAAAACCTTTCTTTTTTATTCTGCCTGTCATGTGCAGCAAACAGTGAACTGGGTACCTCCACACTCTAATGACACACATTACACGCTTTTGTTTTTATTTTCATTTCAGAGGACGCTCTGACCCAACACTCAGCCTTACAGGAAGCCCTGCTTCCCTGTGGCTCACACACAGACATGATGTAGGTTCAATCAGAGGATGTGAACCAGTGGTCATCACACCTAAATCTGACCACAGACCATGTAAACAACACCACCCTCTTAAAGGAGCCAAAGATGGCGTTACTGCAGACACCGCTAAGATACTGAAACATTGGATGCTACAGGCCACAAAGAGCCTGTCTAAATTACACTTTGTTCAGACAAAGGTTATTTTCTGGGTCATTGTAATTACAGCTGATGGCAAATCCATCTCACCCAACAGAGTTAAAGCAATTTGAGACCTGCCTAAACCGTGCACGTAAAAACAGCTGATGTCTTTTCTAGGTCTTTGTTCTTATTGTAGGACCTTCAGTCCTAACTTTACTGTCTTTGAGGCCCCACTCAGGGTTCTGATGCAGGCATCTTCATCGTCCACTTCTTGTCTCACGTGGACGTCTGAGGCTGAACAACGTTCACTGACCTCATGCTTGCTCTTCAGTTGGCTCCTACTTTGGGTCTTCCTGATCTGACCCTACGTGACCTTTCACTCAAACAGTGGATGAGAAATCAGGTTGTACGACTTCTGTTCTTTTGTCCTCATACTGTCTTTGATTCTTTTGGAATAGATCACATCTTTCTACAGCCTGATGGCTTAGATGCAACACCACCTTACTCAACATGCTGAACGTTATTATCAAGAGGTCGTCTTGAAGTCTGGCTCTTTGCTAAGACACTACTCTGCTCAGGCTGCAGAGTTGATCGCGTTGACTGAAGCTAGTAAACTAGCAGAAGGAGAGACTGTTACCATCTACAGACTCACAGATGCTTGTCACACGTTGGTTCTCTGTGGAAGCATGGGAAGCTTTAAAGTCTGATTGCAAACCTATCTTACATCATGATAAGGTTCTGCTTTGCAGGACGCTGTCCTGCTGCCTACAGCTAATGCTGTTTGTAACTGTCCAACATCAGTGACGACTTTGTTTGTGCCGACATGCAGCTGCAGACGCTGCTGCGAAGGTCGCTGCCCAACAACCCCTCCCTCTCCTGATCCTTGTTCCCTCTCTCCAACTCTCTCTATCCTTTCCTTCCTCTCTCCCTGTGCTTTAAACATTTTCTACCTCACAGGAACACCGACTCTGGCTGACGAATGGTTCCACCTGTAGCCATGGAGTCTGGTTTGGGCCTGATGGCAGCCGTGCCGCCCAAACACCTTTTCCCCACAATTCAGATTTCCAACAGGTGAAAACAGGCGACAGGACCATTACACCATCCAACCAGGGCACTGGCGATCGTTAAGGAGTTCAGGAGGAAGCATTGGGACTCAAAACAGTGGCGAGGCCCCTTCCAGGTCCTTCTGACGACCCACACGGCTGTGAATATCGCAGAAAGAGCGACTTGGATCAACTCCATCCAGGAAGGTCCCGGATCCGACAGACGACCCTCCATCTACACCACACGAGAAAACCACCACTGACGAAAAGAACTAAGAAGGACGACCCTCGCTGTGCTCACACACGCACTGAGGCGAGGCTGCGTTGACCGTTCAGCTAAAGGTGTGAGCCAAGCGCCGCCTGAAGCTGCGCCGGTGAATCACACTATCAGACCATATATCTACACACACGCTCCTGAGAAAACACACACACGAGCAGCCTTGAGTTGCCGACGCTGGACGACGTGTAGACTCTTCACATCACGGGAGTGACAGTGACTCAGACGACATTGGGAGGAAACCTGACGGTGATAACGAATCCCAAGTGTCTCTGTGATCAGCTGATCACAACCTGAAGAACTCCAACGAACTGGCAATACATCAACACACAGGTTGGAAACAATCTAACGCTACTGTTCAACAGGAAGAAGCAGATTGTTACAAGACATCAATTGTAACCTTGTTGCATTGGACATTTTATGTTACTCTGATTATTGCCTTTATCATATGATGTTTCCTTGTAACTTTACACACTATTTTTGAATGAGAAAATTTCACATAATTCACAACACTGAGTTTAAATATCCTAAAGTTGATTTGGTGTTTAATTTGCTCACAATCACTTATTCACTGCTACAATTAGTTTTTATCCTTCATCTACAGATGACAGAGGTTATGAGACAAAACGCATCATCATTCTGGTTAAATCCCTGAATCTCCTATTCGCTCTAGACGCAAATGTACAATTAAAGATCCGAAAGCATTAAATCTATCTTAAGAATATATGAAACAGAACCCCACCGGAAACCTATAGCTATCATACATTAATTGTCTTTATTACATTACAATTGAATGGCCATAGACACGTTAGCAGAGAAAAGAGGCGTTTGTGTTATGTTTGGAGAGGCATGTTGTACTTACATCCTGAATAACACTGATTCTAATGGTATTGTGGCGAAGGCGCTACACGGCCTTCAGAATCTCAGCTAACTCTGGTATAGATTCTTCCTCTTGGAATTGGCTAGACGAAATGTCTGGAAAATGGAAATCTGTTCTCATGTCCGCAGCTGTTTCCTTTATCATTGAGATGGCTGTGATTCTCTTGTTTGGTTTTTGCGTTATCCCGCTGGTTAAAGGTCTCATCATGCGTGCGACCTCAGCAACACTCGTATGAGATGACACAATGCACTATGTTCAAAAACCCCAACTCTAACTCACTTAATGACTTTGACGATGGTATGGGCTCATTTTCTTCACATGCCGATACAGAAGTTATTCTTGTATAACTACCCACCAAAAACAGCTCCCAACCTTTTGTCCCTTAGTTACTTGCATTTTATGTGAAGGTGTATTTTGAATCTTGATGAGTTAATACCCTTATTGTTTCATTTGCAAGGATCTTTTATTATTACAGAATGTGATGTTGACAATTTTTATTCCTTTATGGTTTGATTAATGTGTAATCAAAAGGGGGGAGTGTTATGGGAAAAATTGTCTCTTCCTTATTTTTATGTGTCTTCCTTATTTCTATGCATTTCTATGCAGTTATTATACGAGTTATGACTTATGTTCTGCAATTAATATCTTATGTTTTGTCTTACTGTATGCATTTGACATTTGACCTACATTGTTCAATGGTTGTCTCTGCCTGATAGACTCTCAACTCTAGCTCCCAAACCCAAGGTCGGGGAGTTGTGTCTCTGTCTGTTGAGACTTGGTGCTCCTTTCTCACAGATAGTTGGACGTCAGCGATGCAGGTGTGAGAAAGTAAAAATCTTCACACACACTGCGACAGGGAGGAGATGGTGCATGTAATTTGATTGGGTTAGAAAGACATTCCACCCTAGTCGGACAGAGAAGCTAAAAGGCAGAAGCAACTTGAGGATCGTGGGCTCTTTGCAACACACCTTCGTGGTGTGTGCAATGATCTCCCCAGCTGGTTTTTGGTTTGTTGATGTGCACGATCAACATCCATGCTTTTTATTTGCTTTCCCCATTATTTTTATTTTCTTTATTATTTCAATAAATTGCACAAAAGGACAACTCTCTCTCATCTACTTCTTTATGGAAAATTCCACCACAACTGCCCTCTGCTTAATTTAAATTAAAAATGTAAAGGCGTTACCATCCAGTAAAAAGCTGTAGACCTGGCGCTTTGAAATGACAAATCTAAACAATCGGAAATCGTTTCTTATTAAACTTCACACAGACAGTTTAGAATATTTTGCCTCAGACGTTATTACTACCTATGCGGGCCATACGGTTCCCGGTCGGCGGAGTGCAGGGTTGACGTGAGGACAGCTCTCACCTTGCACCGCCGCGTCCCCGGTGAAGCAGCCTTCTCCGGATTTAAATACGGTGTTAAACTCAGAACTCGGCCTCGGTGTCGTAACATAAACCCCTTGAGCAAGACCACAGGGATTAACACGTGAACAAAACGCGCAAGAGTGGGAGCGAGTGTCGACGGCTTACCTTGTCAGCAAGCGGAGCTTCCACTCTCCCGGTGGTGTCAGGTATGTGGGAACTGGAGCGACGCGTCTTCCCGGGACGGCCAAAGCCATTGCCACGCTTTGCAGGGCAACTAGACTTGTGTTTATTAGCTCTATGTGCTCGGCCCACTCCTCCTTAACTCCACTGCCTGTACACTACGGGTGAATGCGGGTCACAAGCAGAACAGCCGCCGGGGGCAACGTTGCCTCACCGCTCTCTGCAGCGTCCTCCACCGGCGGGAGAGGTGAACTGTCGCGAGAGTTACATAATCAACGAGAGCCAGCGAGTTTAAAGGCGAAGTTCATCCGTTTCGCATCAAAACAAATTGGAAGGTCTTTAACCCTCCGTAAATGTAAAGCAAATTTAACGTTTTGCATTCTACTGCTTTTTGATATTTTGTCTGGACTTTTGGACTAAATTTCAACAGCGTTACTACCACCTCCTGGAGATACATTACAAATTTTATACATAATCAAAATGGCTTATCTGTATTTAAAAAATCTAAAATAACACTGTATATGAACTGTTTATTTGATCGGTTTTAGTTTCCAGTGAACTGCCCTCTGCTTAATTTAAATTAAAAATGTAAAGGCGTTACCATCCAGTAAAAAGCTGTAGACTTGGCTCTTTGAAATGACAAATCTAAACAATCGGAAATTGTTTCTTTTTATTAAACTTCACACAGACACAGTTTAGAATATTTTGCCTCGGACGACATCCATTTCGCATCGAAACAAATTGAAAAGTATTTAACCCTCCGTAAACGTAAAGCAAATTTAACGTTTTGCATTCTACTGCTTTTTGATAATTTTGTCTTTTTTCATGCATATGGCATACAATTTGGTAAAGTTGTGTATTTTTCTTTTCTACCTCAGCTCATTCAAGCTCAAGTCAAAATTACACCATTTAGGCCCTTAACTGCATAAACTGAGCAAATTTTCAAACAAATCTGAAATCATTAATTATGAATTACTATCATAAAATTACATGCAGTTTCAGTCAAGCAATGCAACATGGGGGGTTAATTTCTTATTTGGCAAGATGAGATCAGCGTCGTGCAAGTGTGACCTCTGGTGTCATGTCCTCTGTCTGTCTCTTTTCTTTTCTTTGCGAATGACCACTCGGAGCTGCTCTGGATGTTGGTAACAGCAGGTTTATTCAGCAACTGTAGTTTCACAAGGGATTAAAAAGGTAAAATGGATCATGTGCTGTGGGCAATCTGCTCGTATGCGCTCCGTCTGTCGGGAAATCCTCTGCGCTTCTCAAGATTAACCATACATAGTTCACAACTGTCTATAATGTGATCATATAATGGACTATGTGTTTATGAAGAAGATAAAAAAAATAATTAAACAAAAATTATCCTAACCTTACAACAGTAAAGACTAATTAATACAAAATAAAACATACCTACAGTGTAGCTTACACTGGACTGTTACCCTTCTTATATTTTCATTACAATATGAAACACTTAACAACAAAATTACAGCTCCACTTACAGTATTCAATTTATTGACCTTATTAGAAAAATTTTTGGTTTTGACTGGTTAATTATAACTACAGTAGTTAAGACTATTTTACAGATTAGCGGTTATCCACAGGCACTTCCTCCAAAATCTTTTCAAAATAAAAGGTTAGTCAGCTTTTTGTCATCTTAATCTTTGTTATTGTTTTATTTTGGTAAACTTTGATCTTTTTTAACTTTTTATTTTGGTCTTGTTTTTTTTACTTTTTTGTCGTAGTCAACGTTTTGATGTTAGCAGCTTATCAGGGGGGCATTTATATATATATATATATACTTTTCCTAATAAAATGTAAAATGATGGATTGTAATTTCATTATTTCAGCTATGAGAACTGTTGGTGATAAGTTTTGACTGCAGCTGTTCATTCCCTAGGCTCACATTTGACATTTGACTATTTCATCCTTTCTCAGAACCACACTGGCTTGTTTATCTCCTGTTGTTTGCCTCTGATTAAGAAAAAAACGTAGAAGCACCCAGAAGCTACTATGGTTTTTTAGTTAACCTGTCAATGACACATCTGGATAACGAAAAACGCTCACTTGTCACACAAATTTCTCATGAAACAAAAGATGCTACTTTCTATGTTTTTAAAGAATCAACGTGATAATAATAGCAATTCTGAATTTTGACATTAACACAACTAAACACTGATCCATCTATGAATAAAAAAGGACCAAACAAGGAACTACAAGGGTCTTTTGAATGTATCTGTGCTTTTTATTGCAATAATACATTTTTATATTCATTAGTATTTACACAGACTCACAAATACACACACCCTTGCACTCACATCGAGGAGAGGACCTCCATTGACATAATGCCTTCCCTACCCCCTTATTATCACAACTAAAGGCAGACATCCAACCCTTGCTCTAATCGGAACCAAAACTTAATTCAAACCTCAGCCCTAAAACCACATCTTAACCCTCAAACAGGCCTTCAAAGACATGAGGACTGAACCAAAATGTCCTCACTTTTTCAAAATGCTTTGGTAGGAAAACAATTATTTTGGCCAGAATTTTGGTCAGACAATTTCTAAACGTAATTCAAAAGCTGGTCTAAACCCTCCAACAGCCATTTGAAGAATGTCGTGGTGGTACTGAATTAAATTTGTCTATACAAAGAAATAGTTGCACATGTACACAACCGTGCATACGTGCATCATCATCATCTGTGCTCAGACCAAAATAAAAATCTTAAGCAATAAGCAATGAAAATGTGTCATGAACCCATAAATGAATCACAACTGTCTACATTTGAATGCACACACACACACACACACACACACACACACACACACACACACACACACACACACACACACACACACACACACACAGTCACACTCAAAATCATCAACTGCTAGCACACACAGCATTCATTGTGGACACATGCAGCATTTAGTTCCCCTCAGACATGCACACATTTAGAAACAAGCTGAAGTTTACACAAAGGACATTTGTGATTAGGACTGTATGTGTCCTAAGTTTTTTTTGAGTCATGTTAAAAGTGCAGAATATATAATTCTTACATTTCTTTTTAACACTGGTGACTACAGTTGCTACACCTTACTGTACTGTTTGCAACACAGACAGGCCAACAATCCAAATTTTACTTTCACTATTACAGTACAGTAACCTGATAAAATCAATATCTCCGGAGGGAAGAAGAACACACTGATATTGTACTAAATAAAATTAAGACTCAGCATTTAATTTATAATTAATAATATACTGCATCTTGTCTATATATACTATATACAAAACATGAACATACTGTATATTTAAAGGGATTACATTTACACATGGAACAACTTCTGTTTTACACTCAATAAAAGCCTCTCACATTTTTAAAAGCTTCAGAATTATGTCACTCTTGGAAGTACCACTATTATTTGTGAGAATACATAAAGTGCACTAATACTTACTACCTTGAGCACGACAAGAGTTTTGCAACAAATACTACTAGCTAAAAACATACACAATATCTTTTTTACGCACAGTGCACAAAACAACACTTTTTTACAAATATCTATTATATTATATAACAGATTTGTAACAGTACGACTTTCAGTGGTTTGCTGTGATATTTCAATAGATGATTAGCAAGTTATCAAGTGACACGGTGACACTGCTTATAGAAACATGCTGAAATTAACTGGTCTTTTATGTTCTTGTGTTGAGCCAGGATTACATTTAAATACATAGACAGCTGAATCAGTGGGTGACTAGATGAGAGGAAGATCGTTCCTCTTCTCCTCTTTCTCATTTGGACCTGTGGATGGTTTGATGACACTGAGATGCCTGCATCATTTTCTTCAGCTTCTTTACTCATAAAAGCTGCGGTCACTGGTAAAACAAGGAGGAAAAAAAGAGTTGTCAGCATGTGATAGTTTGTTTGATAGTTGATATAACTTTCTCACAATGTGTCTGTGCACATTCTCAGCCATGGCGAACACAACTCTTTTTATTGGCAGCTAATCTTTGGTGGAGGTTTATGAAGACGTTTCATTGTGTCAATCCACCAATTTGATTAGAAATTACCATTTTTGGGATGTAAAAATGGTTACACCTGTCACACTAAAATCTTTTCTAAATATAATGATGATTTAATAATGATTGCAGTTGTTGCTTAAACTAGCTTGTCACACTCAGGAAATGATTTATGCCATGTCCATGATGCAGAGGAACAATGGTAGAGATGGAAAGGATCCAGTGTTAGTGATGAGAAACATTAACATAATCAGAACTGGTATATTTTCTAATGCTACACTCTGTCATAGCTCTGTATCTCTGGTCAACATTTTTTGCCGTTTTCTGTTTTATTTTCTACCATTTCCGTTTTTTGTTCTGTCATGTTTAGTTCCTACTTGTCATCCCTGTCATGTCCTTGCCTCAGCTGTTTCTTGTTTGTTGTTGTTGTCTGTTCTGTTCTCGTGTTTACATCAGCCAGCTTTTCTTACCGGTTCTGTTCTTGCCTGTCCTGATCTTGTTTTTGCCCAGTCCTTGTGGGTACTTCAGCCTGTGTATAGATTTGCCATTGACTGTCTAACCCTAAGTTCTGCCTACTATTTTTGGATCTGTCAGCATTAAAATGAATATTCATTCAAGTCCTGTCTCCTGCTGTGCATGTGGGTCCTACATCTCCTCGCACCCGCTCACACACACACACTGTAAAATCTGTGATGCTGCAAGGCTAACAATGAAACCCAAGGCAAAAAACTAAAATATGCTCAACACACAATAAATACAATAATTGTTTGAAAATTAAAAGCTGAATGAACCAACTTGACTCATTCATGTACAGTACTGTGAATTTAAAAAAGAGAGAGGGTCAAATGTCTTCATGACATTTATAATTGCATGTCAGGTCTTTATACTGTATATCATAAAATAAATTAAAATAATACCGTGTCTGTAGGACATAAAACAAACCTTCATAGGTTGATTTGCTATTAGCTAACTTTAGAGCAAGTATTGATGCACAACCAATATTACTACGTTTTAAAATATACTACACACTATAACGCTATAACACAACAACTAGTTATTTCCAAATACTAGAGCCATCAGAATCCCTGAAAAGGTAACACATCTAATAGCCACTTGAAGGCTCTAACCTCACGAGCCTTGGTTGTTCACCTTACCAGAGCACAGAGAGAGTGACCAACACCTTAAATTCGGATTTGATCGCCTTCATTCAACCTGGTAATTGCAAAATATAGCTGTTAATATAGCTTTATTGCAATAATACATCTTTATATTCATTAGTATTTACACAGACTCACAAAGACACACACCCTTGCACTTACATCGAGGTGAGGACCTCCATTGACATAATGCCTTCCCTACCCCCTTATCCTAACTATCACAACTAAAGGCAGACGTCTAACCGTTGCTCTAATCGGAACCAAAACTCAATTCTAACCTCAGTCCTAAAACCACATATTAACCTTTAAACAGGCCTTCAAAGACATGAGGACTGAACCAAAATGTCCTCACTTTGGTAGGAAAACAATTATTTTGGCCCCACACTTTGATGTCCTGTACATAACCACATATTCTATAGCTATATTTATTGCTATAATACTCAATGTAATGAAGCAATACCAGAGCCTCAGTGCTGTACTGTAATGTCAGGGGAAACAACTGAATGGTTCAAAGGATACAAGCTGATGAGTGACAATATTATAAACAGAACAAAGGGGATGTGATGCTGATGGGTGCAGAGCTGCTGTACTCACGCTCCCTCATTTCTGAGCAGAGACAGGAACTTGCTCACTCTATAATCTGGTTCCATCTAGAGTACAGGAAGGGTGATAGGCAGCAGGAGGAAAGGGAGAGAAAAAAAGAGATACTGCAGTTTTTGATGCTACTACTGATGGGCACTAAAGTCTTTATATAGATAATAAGTCTAAGAAGTCTAGAAATCTGTACAATGTACAAAAAGAACAGCAGGCTGGTTATATTTGGGTAGGACAGAGAGATTTTCTTGACTGACCTATCAAAACCTTCTAAAAACCAACTAATAACTAATAAATATATAAATACCCTTTATAGCTAATGATTAACTTGTCTTAGCAACCAGCTGCAAGTAATATTTCCACTTTTCATGTTGGTGTTTTTTTGAAAAACTTAAAATCTGAAAAATACACTAGTAGTGTACCTGCAGTGACATTTCAATGAGCACTAGAAGTTTTTTGATGCCGATCCACACCCGCTTTCCTTTGAGCTGATGCGCAATGCTGGCACGCTCTTTATCTGTGAAGCTCCCCAGCAACTGCAGACAGCAAAAATTTGTAAGGGGAGAGGATTTGAGTGCTACTTTTAAGACCTGCAGCAAAATGAAGATAGGCTTTTAATACTTCCTTTAATGAATATTGCTTCCCCCACATTCTTAAAACTAAAACTAAAAACTAAATATGTTTTAACATCTGCTTGTTTGCATATGTATTTCTACCTCTAAAGCATCAACCAGCTGCTCCCCAGTAGAGATGTTAGGAATGTGGATGGTGGTGCTGAAGGCATCCAACATCTCCATCTCCTGCAGCACATCTTTCCTGCTGGTGGTGCCAATGATGAGCAGCTTTCGACCCTATACAAATAGAAAACATTGCAGTCAGTGTATTCTTTACTCATCCATTTACAAGTTGTCACAACCTAGACCTATGTTTTGCCATTCCCTGTATTATTTTGGTATTTCCTGTTTTGTGCCTGCCGGTCTTAGTTCTGGGGTTTCTTATCTTGTGATGTGTCATTTCCTGTTTTACTTTGTAATACTGACCTTGTTCCTGCCTGTTAGTTTCCGTCTAGCTTAGCCTCGGTCATGTGATTCATTCCACCTGCATCTAGTCTGCAATCAGTTTCAGTATTTAAGCACAGTGTCTGCCATCACCCTTTGCCAGATTGTTTGACCACATTCCTGTATCAACTCTCCAGCATTCATTCCAGTAAGTCCTTCTGTGTACCAGCTCTGTTTCTTGATTGTGATTGTGACTGTGTCTTGCCTGCTCCCTGTCTGTGCTGTTTTGGACTATGCCGTTTTTGAACTAAGAATGTACAGTTGAAACCAGAAGGTTACATACACTACATAAAAACACACATGTGCTTTTTTCCTCACTGTCAGACGTGAAATTTTAGGTCAACTACAACTAACAAAATTATTTCTATTAATCTAGTAATTCTAATTAATACTAATTCTACTAATTGCTCTAAGTTAACCTATCAGAAGCCTCCACAGAGATGACCTCGTCATCTGGGATTTCCCTAATTGGCATAGTGATTTTAGTGTATGTAAACTTTTGACTGGGATAAAAGTAATAAAGAATTGTGTTTTAGTTCTAAGTTACATTGTTATTAAGTAATATTTTCATTTAATCTGAGACATGGTTGCTTTAAATACGTGAATATAAAACTCAAACAGCATATAAGATTTTTATTCCCTTATCAATAAATTCATTCAAATAATGTCCATCACAGGGCCACATATATACACAGACAATCATTCTCACATTCTACGGAAAGTTTTGACCCTCCAAACAACATAATTGCTTGTTGGACACAGGAATAACATACATAATACCAAACTCCACATAGAAGGGCAGGGCACCTGGGCTTTAAACCCAGTGCTACATACTACATCAGTTTATTGAATATTTTAAATTAAGGTATGTGGGACAGAAAAAAATCAGGAAAACTGAGCAAACAGAAATTGGCTCTGACCTTAGGTGGAGCTTTCTTCAGCAGCACCAGCAGAGCCTGAAGAACCAGGTTGGAGAAACGAGGACCGATGGGAACGTAGTCCAGGAGACGTTCTATGTCATCCACCACTACACAGCTGAGCTGGGATTTGTAAGCATCATCAAAGACCTGGATCGCAGTGAGAGGAGCAGTGAGTGTTGGGCAGAATAAACGTAGGAAGGCATTAATGAATGAAAAAAACACACAGGGGATTCAGGGATTGAGCAGTTAAACAGATGTGTCTTTGTGTTTCATCATTTGCTGATGTACAGTACTATTAAGGGTTAGAACACAGTGTGGCACATACCTTTTTGATTGCCTGGCACTTGGAGATCTCAGAGTTTCCAATCATCTTGTCTGGAGAACAGATCTTAATGAATGGGAACTGGGAGTCCTCTGCAATTTTAGCTGCTAAGGCTGTCTTTCCACTGTGGGGGGGGCCTGTGTGTGTTTGTGTGCACGGAGGGGAGAGATTAGGAAGTACAGTTGATTGTCTGCATGTGTAGCTGTTGACCAAGAGAAAAGCTGTGTTTCTCATCTCTTACCTTCCAACAACACTGCAACCAGCGGCGTGCGATCACTGTTCTTGGTCTGCTGCACGAGCAACTCTCCGTCATCCAGAACGTGGGTGACCGGGTCGCCCCATTTGATGATTCCATTCATTATGTAGCTGGAGTAATCCTCCTGGTTTGTACCAAATGCCTGGAAAACAAGCAAGGATGTGTTGGGAACCAGGTTCTGTCAGTTCATGCCAGTAGAGCATGAAATTGTGCTCTGCAAAGAACAACTACTCATACAGGTTTTATGTCATTGTTGAGGGATCCCATGAAGTCGTCTCTGGTGACCTGCAGCTTCTCCGCCCTCTCCATGTCCACCTCAACTGTAGATGTAGCCTACAAATACAGTTACACACACAACTGTATCAAATTGACACTGTAACTGCCTCATTCTGTTTTCAAGGCTGAACCCTGTGTGACCTGAACACTGTATGTGTTCAATGTGTTGTATTTACTTCTTTATGTAAGATGAAATATATTAGGAAGAGAGGTCTGTAAGGATGTCCCTTTTATCTCGCAGCTTTTAATCGCACATCACAGCGCTTTCTGATTTCGCTTGTTTAATCTATCATCAACTACTGTAGGTTTAGGAGTTGCAGTATGTAAACTGGTTGTAACTGAATCAATCAAACAAGCTGCTGAAATAATTCAAAGGCTAAAAGATTTCCTTAAAGGCAGAAAATGTTTAATTGGACACATTAAAAGTTGCAGACCACATTTGAAAGGCCCTGGTACAATCTTTGCGTGCTTCCAACTGTGGGCTGACCTTGATGTGTCGATTCATGGCAGTGGACTGAGCCGCCCTGACCAGACCCTCCAGCTCTGCACCACTGTAGTTCTTGGTCTCAGCTGCCAGCTCCTTGACGTCCACGTCACCAGCAAGAAGGTTGAAGCTTCGCATCTTGCTGGTGTGGATGTTGAGGATCTGAACACGGCCCTTCTCATCAGGCAGACCTGGAGGTCAGGGAAAGAATCAATTATTAAGCACGAATGGAGGACATGTGCAGAAGCATGGGAGAAAAAAAGTGTAGGTGTGAAAGGGCCAAAGGAGGAGTTGTTATAAAATTTAGATAGCTTGTTCTGTAGCAGCAGGTGCAATGTTACTTGTGAGGAATAGACAAGAGAAAGAAACACTCACCAATTTCCATTTTCACCTCAAACCTGCCAGGCCTCATGAGGGCATCATCTATTAGATCAGGCCTGTTGGTCATACCTACAGAGAAACAGGAAAAACTGGCTAAACTGACATCCATCCTGGACCAGGACTCTCATCCACTGGAGGACTCACTGTCTGCTCTGGTGTAGGAGGAGCTTTAGTAACAGACTAATCCACCCTTGCTGTGTGAGGGAGAGATATTGCGATCTTTCCTACCTGCTGACTATACAATCAGAACTGCTAACTACCTCCCACTACATTAACTCACCCACTTCATCAGTGGTTACGTAGTAATCTCCTCTGTACAATGTTTGTGCAAACTCGGTGCAGTATTATATAACTATTCTATATTTACACAATGTGCAACATTTGTGCAGACTGTGCAATAACCCTTCCAATTACCTCATACTCACTCTATCGCTGTACTGTACTGTACTGCATTGTACTGTGCCAACACAAACTATCTTTATCTGTCTTTTATTCTGTCTCTGCATTTTCTGCTCTATACTTTGCTGTTGTGTGAAGCAATTTCCCCACTGTGGGACTATTAAAGGTTTTCTTATCTTATCTTATCTTATCTTATCTTATCTTATCTTATCTTATCTTATCTTATCTTATCTTATCTTATCTTATCTTATCTTATCTTATCTTATCTTATCTTATCTTATCTTATCTTATAGACTCTTATAGACTGATTCTAAACGTGTGTCTAAATTCTAAATAATGTGTCATAATGCTGTGAGGTGCATAATAACGAGGTGAAGCAGTATTATTTACCTATGACCAGGATGTTGTTGAGTTGCTCCACGCCATCAATCTTAGACAGTAGCTGGTTGACCACAGTGTCGTGGACGCCCGTGCTGCTGGCGCCAGTGCCTCTCTGCTTGCAGATGGCATCCAGCTCATCAAAGATGATGATATGGAGGCCACTGTTGGCTCCCAGCTAAAAAACAGGTTGGCTCTCTATTTTTTAATCACATTCTTTGGAATTGCAAACATACAGTATGCCAAAGTAACCATGGGTATGACTCACCCTCTTCTGCTCCTCTTCAGCTTCAGCAAACAGTTTGCGGATGTTGGCCTCAGACTCTCCCACATACTTGTTGAGGATCTCGGGGCCATTGACCACCTTTGGCTCACGGGCATTCAGCATCTTGCCAATCTGCCTGGCCATGAGTGTTTTACCGCAGCCTGGAGGTCCAAACAGCAAAATTCCCTTTACGTGCTTACACCCTGAAAAAATGGAAAACATGAAAAAAGACAAAAACACAGAGGCAGAAGACTCCAGTAAATAAAATGCATCATCATACTGTAATTGTCTATGTGTTTAACTGAGTGACTGAAAAACCCTAACCCCTAACCCTTACCCTAACGCTGTTTTGTGCGGGAAATAAGGTACATACTGCACAAAATTACTGGCAAGGTAAAATAATTTAAGCTATTTGCTTGTAAAGAATGAACGTTGACTCACCCATTTGCTCCACAATGTCTGGAGGAAACACTCGAGATGCAAAAGCTCTGCGGAATATGTCAGAGAATTCTTTGTCCAGTCCTCCAATTCCCATCTTCTCAAAGTTCCAGTCTGGGTTGATAATTGTCTGCCGAGCCTCCTTTGTCTTTGCCTTACCTGTTATGTTACAGCAGAGGTAAATCGCAAAAACACTTTTGAAAAGTGCTAACATACTATAGAAACACAGAGTGAAAGAGTTGTATAATATTTTTTGAAGAAATTTGTTCAGCAAAAATAAGCTTAAAAAAAAAAAACTTAAAATGTCATTACTGGACATTTGCTTAGTAGACGAAGACAAGTTTACTGTGTTCTTAGTTCTATCTAGTGGACAAAACAAGTAAGTGTTTCTAAAAAAGCTTAGACACAAACTTTAAGTTTGGACAGCGTTGGAAAAAATATCAGCTCAGTGAAGAAGGGACAAAGGACAAACATACCAACAAGCGTAAGGGAAGAATTCTCTGCCTTCTCAAAAATCACTTGACTGTTTCCGACCATTAGTCCGATGTCAATCTGCCAGAGAGAAGAGCCACAATCTGTTTTTCATCTATTTAAAAAAAAACAGTATATTTATTCTATATTCATTGGCATCATTCAAATTTCCATACTTAATCTTCTCGGTTTTTGGTCTAATGTCACATCACTGCAGTGGATCCTGACCATACCATCAAGTAGTGATATTGTTTAGGCCACTACATAATTAACTGATGCTTAGGAAGCATCCTTCCAATGTGCTTACCTGAACATAGCACAGGACTGATAAATTGCAAAACACTGTGTTTAACTAAATATCAGAATGGATCTTTTCTTATTATGAGCGACTTGACTACTCCAAATTATATCAAGACAGTTTCAACCCTTAAAAGCAAATACATTTCATACTGACTTTTTATTAGCCCCTTCTCGTTCTTTGGAAATCAAGCCTGAACACACTGAGAGATTGAAATGAAAGCTGTTCTTCAATCCACCAGAGCTCAAATGGTTTAAACGGTCGGAAAGAGGAGAGTCTAATCTTTTGGGTGATATGCAGCATATGCTGGTGTAAACACAAGCATCACATCGAACGGCCTGCCCTTGGAACTGCATGGGGGTTTTAATTAAATTATGAAGAGGTGTAATGTCCTTGTATGGAACATTCAATAAAACCCCAACAGGTGACATAATTAATCACAAAATCATCAGAATTACACAGGTCATTCAGGAACAAACCTGGTTTTACTAGATTACTGTAGGATTTTTATTTTTACTTCATCATCACACCAGGACTTTTAAAGACAACAAGCGAAGGGAACTTGAAAGAGGCTGTTTAGGGGTGACACTATGTGAAGCTGTATTTATCATGTGATGACAAATCTCAATGTTCAATCAACCAGTTACCTTCTGCTGTTTCTTTCCAGTGGCTGGTTCCCCTTTGAGGATGCTGGCGTCCATAGCTTCGATGTCTTTTACCATTAGGCCAAAGAGCTTATCACAGAAGCTAAACACTAGCTGAGAAATGACAGACAGAGAGAGAAAGTGAGACATAGGAATAAACAACCTACTACAGTGCAATATCAACAAGCAAGAGAACAAAATAAATTTTCTGTACATTATGTGCATTGTAGTGTATGTGTCCAAACCTGCTGGGTGACAGAGAAAGACTGGTTGTTGAACTGTTGGATAAACTCAGCAGCCATCTTGTCCGAGTCATAGGGAGACGAATCAGTGCTCTTCTTTTGCAGGAAGTCAATTTCTATTGTCATTGCACCGATGCACTGCTTAGACTTGTCAAAGTTGTAGTTGGATACTGAGGAAACAGACAAAGATTCCACCTTTCCCCAACACTAAATTTGACTAGACAATGATAGGACCAGAACCATTTATAATGGTGTATCAAATCTGCTTATTAACAGAATAATGTGATTTTTAAATTCAATAAACCCATATTATTTACATTAGAAAAAAACCTACAAACTTTTGTTAAACTTTCTTCTTCTTCTTAAAAACAAAAAGAACCTAAAATAGGTCAAATTGATGGCTGTGACAGCCTTAACATAATGTAAGGCTGGATGTGATGCTAACGAGGAAGGGCCTGAAGAACATTTGGTGACAAATGAGATTAATCTGTCCAAAGCGTCATCAAATTGTAAAACAATTTCAGGACCTCAATGAAAGCATGAGCAAGAGCATTGTTCAAATTAAACTAAGCTGTGTAAGTTATTCACACATAATAAAAAACAGGTAAATAATCAGTGATCATCTTTTCATTTGTTAAAGTTTATTAGTTATTCAATAATGAGAAAACTACAGTTTTGTATGTTGTACCTTCTACCTCCTGCCCAATGGAGAGACCCGCCCACTTCCTCTATGGAGTAAATGGAAAGAAAAATATGAGACTGCATTAGACTGTGTGTGTGTGTGTGTGTGTGTGTGTGTGTGTGTGTGTGTGTGTGTGTGTGTGTGTGTGTGTGTGTGTGTGTGTGTACCTGTACCTGTGGCAGACTAAACGCAATAGTTCCAGGTACAACAGTGTGGTGGGTCTTTACTGTAAACA
This sequence comes from Betta splendens, assembly GCF_900634795.4. NCBI lineage: Eukaryota > Metazoa > Chordata > Actinopteri > Anabantiformes > Osphronemidae > Betta > Betta splendens. The sequence goes on from NC_040888.2 coordinate 15,029,394, forward strand.
CACACTTGTGGTTGGGCGTTGTCTTCACAGTCACGTGTCTGCAGGGATACAGACAGTTGGTTTTATCATCTAATTGTCTCAGTGATCAGAAGACCACATAGAAACTTTCAATGGAACTCAGCTCAACACTATTTTTGCAACCATACTTAATAGCTTAAACAGCTATTTTTATTATGATTGCGGTAATGAAGCTATTTCAATCTGTCTGGATGATAGGTGCAGAGGATCTGCTGAGGCTGTGGTCTGAATCAAACAGAGAAGTTGGACAATGTTAGACATTTAGAATCACAGTGATGAATGATATCATGCCTCCCACCCATTCTTTGCAGCAGTGTTTCAAGGCAGTGCAGCATAGTTTAATTGCAATATTTTACAGAATCATTTCTGAAGAACTGTGTAATAAGTTAAGTTAAGCTACTGGATTATTCACTTCGTTTACTAATTATTTTCTAATTTCTAGTTTTCATTTCGAGGTATTACTAAGGTAATACTGACTTTGAATGGTTGTCTGTTTGTATGTGTGACCCTGTCATAGTCCAGGGTGTACCACACACTGGGGCTGGGTCCAGCACCCCTGCACCAATGCATGAGGGGTTCAGATTGTATATAGATGGATATTTACTAGGAGTTGTTGCCTTGATGGTACACCTGTAAAGCATTCTCCATTAATTAGATTTTTTTTGCAATAATCAACACTGACGTCAAACTAACACCTCTGTTTTGTACTGTGCCTGCGTGGCCTTCATGTGTCACTGTTAAGAACATCCTACTGCAGGACCAGCTTTCTACCACTGAATGTTCAGGATACTGTAAGGCTGTGGTTGCCATGGTAGCAAAAAGTTAGTAAGATAAACTGAGTTCACAGGTTTAAACACTATGAGACGCACCAGGTCTATCGATGTGTATAAGGTATACAGGTATCTTACACCAAGATACTGTAAGTACAGTTTTGGATTTTAACTCACTGTCTCCTTATTATTCACGGATCTGGAACCAGATTAGAAAAAGGTTTACATTGATTGTTAGAAACAGTTTTAAGGACTTGAGAACATTTGTTTCTAGACTGAGAACTAATAGATTTTGTATCTGTACGAAAAGCTTTGATAAAACCATATCAAGTACTGAATCATCCATATCATATCAAATCCCAGCACTTTTAATTGTTTCATCACATACTGATCACACAATGATTGTGTGACCTTCTTTACTAATGATGTTCGCTTCAAGGCTGGAGGATCGATTAATCTTTGCATAGATGAAAAAAATGCTTGTAGAGAAATGGCGAACAGGCGAAAAAACAGACTACTCACTGTCCTGACTGCAGATCCTTCTCGCTCACCACGGCACAATTAGTCAGTGACAGCTCATCTGTTGGGCATCGGGCTGCTTGCATGGTCTGGATGGAATAGAAAAACAGAGAGGGGGAGGGGAGAAAAAATATAGGTTTATGAGACCCTGAACAGTTTGCTGTGTTTATGTTTTGAGCGTTAATCATTGAAAAAATTCTAAATTTCAGCCACAATTTGAAGCACTCGATTTACAGCAACCTGTACTACTCTACAGTAAATTTATTATTATTATTTATTATTTATTATTAGTTATTTCCATAATATTTGGCCAATAAATTATATAATTTCTTAAATAAATAAATGGTGACACAGCAATGCTTTTATGCTTTTTTGCTCACTGTACATGTTTTCTAAAATCAAGACATGCTAAAAGAGAGTACCATAGCATCATACTCCAGCAACACCCACCAGAATCTTTTCACATCTGTGAATTCTTCTTTTACAGTAAACCAAAGTCTAAACCACTTGCAACAAGTGACTCTGACACCGAAATACCAGCTGTGTTTGTTCTTGGCTATCATCCTCCTATATTCTTTGGGTTAGTGAATTTTCAGAATCTCTTTCTGATTCAGTTCTTAGCTCTTCAGTTCTGTCTGCTTTGTTTCTTAGCACATAAAGTCATTGTAGCTTGTGACTGTAACATACACTGGCATTAAATGTTAACAATAAATGTACTTTTACACTGCAAAAAAAACAAAAAACAGTTTAATCAGTGTGCAAACTCTTCACCTACTCTTTCATATGTAGAATGCTTTTCCTACTCATTAAACGTCCTGCTAATTTTCACTGTTATCTAAGTGTTTTCTCTGCTAGCGTAGCTCCTAGCTTACTTTCCTACTATGGCTTCCCTCTTTTCCTCTCCCTCTAGCTCTGTTCGGTGCTCGGTGTGTCTTATGTTTAGCTTATCCTCTGCCTCCTTTAGTGATGGTAATGGTATCTGTAATAGGTGTACGCTAGTTGCAGGGTTGGAGTCAAGGTTGTTAAACTTAGAGTCTCGGCTTTGCACTTTAGAAAACAGGCCAGCTAGCCAGGTCCCTTTAGCCGGTGCGGAGCCTCCTAGCTTAGCTGCTACCAGTCCCCCGGCAGGTCCCAGGCAGCTGGGCAACGACTGGGTCACGGCTCGTAAGAAACGTAGCTTTAGGCAGGCGCCCATGGTTCACCACCAACCGCTTCACGTTTCAAACAGATTTTCCCCACTCAGCGACACACCCGCTGAGAAACCCACTCTGATCATTGGTGACTCCATAGTCCGAAACGGGAAGTTAGAGAATCCAGCGGTCATACAGTCGTAGCACTTCAAAGCGACCACCTTTTTTACCCCAGTACGTGCGCGTCGCCAGCGCGCCACGGATGCGTCCCCGACTAAGGATTTTTAATCCTGCAGCAAGCTGAAAAAAATCAGGGTGCTAGTCTCGTTGTAACCACCAGGTGGTGCAAAGATGTGAGGTCCAACTGTTCACTTCTATCTGTGTCTGCACATTAAGCACAAAAAACGATGTCATGGTATTGTATCATTAAATGTATAGTAGTTCATTTTATATTATATTTAATTTTTTTTTATAAATTTATTATTATAAATAGTATAGACTATTATGCGTCTTTGCTCGCTAGTGTGGGCTAGTGTTTGTTGTCAATTGCCGAAGCTGCTGATGTTTTTACACAGTTTTCAGGCCAGCCGAGAGACAAAGTCCCTCCTCCAGCCAATCCAATAGAATAATATAAGTATAATAACATAAAATAGGAATCTATATTTATTCATCAATCTGTGTTTAAATGTATTTTATATGCATATTTGTACTCGTCTTCTGGTTTGTTGATCATGAGGAAAAAATACAAAACAAACTGGATTTGTTTCGTTTCGTCCTCTCTTTATATGAGCGACAAACGGAATTCAAGTGTTGTTGTTTTTTCGACACAAGGCACGGAGTTGGATTTAAAGCTGATTTTTCGTTTTGAGAAAAAAACAGAGAACGAAAAACTAAGTCGTTCTCTCGTTATAGCAGCGTTTAAGTTTAACCAAACTCTTAAAATTTACTCCGATCGCAATGACCTATAGTTTGCTCTGACTCTGAATGAAAAGCCCGAATGACAGATGATGTGTCCAGGTAGAGCTTAACCAGAAATGTATGCATGTGATAATGCAGGCAACGAGAGAATCGGGGAAGTGGCGTCACCGTCTGAAGCAGACAGTGATGTGACGTTCCAACGATGGTGCTGAGGAGCAACTTATTCATAGGCAGATGACTTGGATCAAGTTGTCAATGCTCGCTAGTGTTTGTGGTCAAATGCTGATCTCGCTGCTGTCTTTATACAGTATGTCCTCGTGTGTAAGTACTGTGTCGGGTCTGGGTGCGTTCTACGTTTGATTTCCCCCTCTAGAATAAATCAAGCTGTTTTCTAGGTAAATTGTCCAGAAAATAAAATACAAAGAACATCCGCTTCCTTATTTTTCTTGATATAAGCGAAAAACGGAATTTAATCACAGCACCGTGTTAAAACCAAATAAACGAGCTGAAAACAGTGTTTTCAAAACTAGACCTGGAATTAGATTTAAAGCCGTTTTCCGTTTTCTCGTTTTGTGGAAAAAAGATTTTATTCTGGGGGACAAATCAAACAGTTGGAACATACACAGACGGTTTTCCGTTTCTCGATTAAAAAGAAACAAACGGCATTTATTCAAAGCAGCGTGTTAAAAACGAAAAAACGAGCTGAAAAGATTTAAAGCCGCTTTCCGTTTTCTCATTTGGTTTCAACGATTTGGTGCAATTAAACAGTTAAAACACTAAGACATAGGCAATGTGCCCTTTAAACGGAAGCTGCATTATTATACTTTACCGTAATGACATTTACCACAATATCTGCAGAAAAACAATGTTTTATTACACAGGCAACACAGTGGATTTGGAACTCGCTCCGCGCAAGTTACGGCGTCTGATGTTGATTCAGTTGCAAAGCAAACTTCAAAACCCACCCCCTACTACGTATTGGCACAGAGACATTAACATATTGTCTCCACAGGTCTGTCAGACTACCACTGCTAAGTTGTAAAGAATATCATATAATAAAAATAAATAAATTGTTTCTCTGCCTGCTACAGCCTTGGCTGCGTTGGGTTGTTAGTGTTCCTTTCACCTGTACCATATAAAATGTGTTCCTACGAAGTTGATCAGCTTTCAGAATCAGAATCGTTTTTATTCCCCAGGTTTGAACAGGGCAAACATTATTTTTATTTACAAAAAAAATTAAAACGTTCACATGTGATTTGCCCGCTTTGATGTAGACAAAACTCTTGAAAGCATTTTACTTTACATTCCGTTTATTTCGTTATTCCCACTTTCATATGTGTCTGATAAATAAAAGTGGGCGGGGCTATCAGTCCCGTAGCAAAGGTAAGCGCTGACTGTGGGGGCTGGGCGCATCAACATACAGGTCAAAGACCTGTGTTTCCCTCCTTCAGCCTGTTGTAATTGCAAATGCTGCACTGAGCTCTCTTTTACTTTGATAAGTTTTGTGTCTACATGAAATCGGGCAGAACAACGTCCATGCGTTTGTCACCGCTGAAAGCGGCTGGTAAACCTCTTGGGAACATGGCTGTAGCTCTGCAATGACTTTATGTGGTACAGGTGAAAGGGAAAATAACGAAAGAAACGGAAATATAAAACGGAAACGCTTTCAAGCGTTTTCTGTTTATATTTTTAATGCACATTTATTAAAACTGTACTGTCGTTTTTTCGTAATTTTTGGTGACTTTACAGTGCAAACCGTATGGGATTTTTTAAACAAATAAAAATAATGTTTGCCCTGTTCAAACCTGGGGAATAAAAACGATTCTGATTCTGAAAGCGGCTGATCAACTTTGTAGGAACACATTTCATGTGGTACAGCTGAAAGGGACACTAACAACCCAACGCAGCCGAGGCTGTAGCAGCAGAGAAACGCAGATCTTTGTCCTGCGTGTTGATGTGTGTTTCCCCTTCCCCCAGTGTCCCCGCTCTGGGACGTGGATGGCCACGCCCACTTTCATTCAACAGACGGACATGAAAGAGGGAATAACGAAAGAAACAGCTGGTTAACTTTGTAGGAACATGGCTGTAGCTCTGCAATGACTTATTATGTGGTACAGGTGAAATGAGTAATAACGAAATAAACGCTTTCAAGCGTTTTCTGTTCACCCAAACTTGATGTATGTACTGTCATCTTTTCAGAAAATTTTTAGCATTTGCATGTTGTTGTAAATGAATAACGAAATTAACAAAATCTACGTTTAAAAAAACTGTGAAGAGTTCCGTGTCTACATGAAAGCGGGCAGAACAACGTCCGTCTATGACTCACTGCCGAAAGCGGCTGGTGAACCTCTTGGGAACATGGCTGTAGCTCTGCTAAATAATACAGGCAGCCAGCCCTATTAATCATTTGTTATTTTCTTGTATGCCAAAATATAAAAATGTTCAGTAATTACAACTTCTGCTTCCACCGGGATACGAACCCGGGGTAAAAAATTGACACATCAAGGCTGTTGACAATAAACAAACCATCACACCACGGAGGCGTTGTGACGTGGCTCTACATGGGCCTATATAACATAAGTATAAGACAGCCTCATAAAGGCCAGTGTGGGGGCTGATCGCCACCTATAGGCCAAATAGAAGCAACACAGCTCCACTGCGCTAAAAACCTGGTGATACCGCGCTGAAAATGCAAACAGATTGCCGTAAAGGCTGACACATTGAAGTGCTACGACTGTAGTTAAGTGTTTGCCTGGGGCCAGAGCGGGCGACATTGAGTCTTATCTTAAAGCTCCTGTCTAAGGATAAGCGTAAGTACGCTAAGATCGTAATACACGCAGGAGCTAATGACGCCCGGTTACGCCAATCGGAAGTCACTAAAACTAACATTGAGCCGGTGTGTTCGTTCGCCAAAACAATGTCGGACTCCGTAGTTTTCTCTGGACCCCTCCCCAATGTGACCAGCGATGACATGTGTAGCCGGCTGTCATCGCTCCACCGCTGGTTGTCTAGGTGGTGACCTGCAAACGATGTGGGCTTTGTGGCTAATTGGAGCACTTTTTGAGGAAAACCTGGGCTGATTAGACGTTCATCCCATGTTGAATGGAGCCTCTCTGCTTTCTAGTAACATGGCCATGTTGCTTAGTCTCCCCACTCCGTGACAACTCAGAGTGGAGCCCAGGACGCAGAGTCGCAGTCTTACACGCCTCTCTGCATGTTCTCTACAGCCGCGACCAGCTAAACTATACAAGTCACAAACAAATCAAAGAGGAGTAACTTATCAGAATTCAATGAACATCAAAACAGTTCCTCTTACAGAACAAAATAACAGTAAGTTAATAAAGTGTGGTTTATTAAATATCAGATCTCTCTAATCTAAATTCTTGTTAATAAATGACTTGATAAGTGACCATCACATAGATCTGTTCTGTCTCACTGAAACCTGGCTGCAGCAGGATGACTACAGTATGTTACCTTAAATGAGTCGACTCCAAAGTGTCACATCAACTATCATGTTCCAAGAAGTACAGGTAGAGGTGCAGGAGTAGCAGCAATTTATAAATCAGATTTATTAATTACTCCTAAACCTAACCATAGTTAGAACTCATTTGAGAGTCTCACTCTGAGCCTTTCTCACCCAGACTCTAAAACTCAGAAGCCAGTTGTGTTTTGTATTGTTTACCGTCCTCCTGCTCCATATTAAGAGTTCTTAACTGAATTCTCTGAATTCTTATCTGACTTAGTTCTTAACACAGATAAAGTCATTGTAGTGGGAGACTTTAACATTCATGTTGATGTTGACAGTAACTGTCTCAGCACTGCTTTTAACTCCTTAATAGACACTATTGGTTTTACACAGCAGGTAAATGAACCCACTCATCGTTTTATCCATACCCTCGATCTTGTCCTGACATATGGGGTTGAAATTGATAATTTAATAGTTCTTCCCCAAAACCCTCTGTTGTCTGACCATTTCTTATTTACTTTTGAATTTAGCATAATTGACCTTACAATAGCTGGAAAGAAATGTTACTATAGCAGATGTTTATCTGACAATGCTGATGCCAGATTCAAGAAGATGATTCCATCATCTTTTGCCTCAATGTCTTGTAGATACACAGAGGAGAACAGTCACCTTAATCCTTATGAACAGGTTGACTGTCTTGTAGATGATGCTGCAGCTTCTCTACGTACAATGTTAGACACAGTGGCTCCTCTGAAGAAGAAGACTGTGAATTAGAGGAGGTTAGCTGCGTGGTATAACTTAGAGATCCGCAGCCTAAAGCACAGGACCAGACAACTAGAAAGACAGTGGCGTTCCAACAAAATAAATGTAAATTGCATTGCATGGAAGGAGAGGTCTAATAAAATATAAAAAAGCACTTTGTGCTGCTAGAAAAACATATTATTCCTCCCTAATTGAAGAAAATAAAAACAACTCCAGGTTTCTTTTCAGCACTGTAGCCAGGCTGACTAAGAGTCATAGCTGTGTTGAGTGTACTATCCCCTTAAATCTCAGCAGCAATGACTCTATGAACTACTTTACCATTAAAATTATCACCATTAGAAAAAACATTCAGCAGCGACTTCTTCCAAATGACAGAAAGCACTGTCTAGATCCATCAACTTTAAATATACCAAATCCTCTGTTTTACCTAGACAGCTTCTTTCCCATAACTCATATGGAGTTAACCTCAATAATTAACTCTTCCAAGTCGTCCACTTGTCTTTTAGATTCAATCCCAACCAGATTACTGGTTGGGATTGAACCAATTAAGTTCTACCTTTAATCAGCTCGTCCATATTAAATCAAATCAACCAATCTTTACATTTAGGCTATGTACCACAGGCTTTTAAGGTGGCTGTGGTCAAACCTCTATTGAAAAAACCAAACCTGGACCCTGGAGAACTAGCTGGCTATAGGCCCATTTTAAATTGACCCTTTATTTCTAAGATTCTTGAAAAAATCGTGGCTAAACAATTATCCTACCACCTGAGTGGGAATAACCTGTATGACTGATTTTCAGGATTTAGAAAACATCATAGCACAGAAACAGCTCTGGTTAGAGTCATTGATGATCTTCTATTAGCTTCGGACAATGGTCTAGTTTCTGTCCTTGTCCTGTTAGAGCTTAGTGCTGCATTTGATTTGATCATAACATTCTATTACAGACACTAGAACATAGAATCGGGATTAATGGAACAGCATTGGGATGGTTTAAATCCTATTTGTTGAACAGATTCCAGTTTGTTCATGTTAATGATAAATTCTCCACATGCACAAGGATTAGCTATGGAGTATCACAGGGTTCTGTGCTTGGTCCAATTTTGTTTAGCCTATACATGTCTCCTCTAGGTGAGATTATTAGAAAGCATTCTATTAACTTTCATTTTTACGCAGATGATACTATATATATGTCCTTGGAACCAAGACTAATAGGACTAATATACTGTCTTAAACCTTACTTTGTAAAGTACCTTGAGATAATTTTGTTGTGATTTGGCGCTATATAAATAAAATTGAATTGAATTGAATAATTTCAATGCAGAGAATTCATCATTCCTCCCGTAAGACACTTCAGCAGATGGTTTGCCATGGGCTCAAAAACTACAACTAGTTAGTTCAAGCAAGCAGCAGTCGACCCTAGCCTCAGAAGACCAAGGACAAACCAGAAAAAACAGCTGGTACAGAACTCAGTCAAATGATTAGCTGTTTGCTTTTCCATGTTCAAATGAACCGTCGCTATATTCGAGGCGCGCGATTCTGGCGATAGTTACTGTAAGAGTGTTGCAATCACTGCGGAGACACTCGCTCTAATGAGCAATGGAGATGATATTAGGATTAATGCCTTAAGGAAACAAAGTAAATTAAAAAAATTATGGAATTTACAGTGTATGTTTGAAAATATTTACTGATAGAAAATATAAAGTACATCACATGTAATACAGCACATTACTATTCTTCATGTTTTCCTTAAAACAACCAATTAACTGTAGTTATTCCAATTAATGATGATTACATATTGTCTCCCATTTGTCACAGTTCGGTCTGGTTCTTGTCATGTCCCGGGTTTTATTTTGAAAGGATTTTGTTTTCACTCATGTTTTGCTCCAGCTTCCTGTTTTGTTTGAAGGACTTCCTGTTTTGTTCACGTCACAGCTGTTTTCCCTGTCACCACCGGTCCTCTTTACATACCCTGACAATAATCAGCAATCAACCTTGCTATTTAGTCTCCACCTCACACACCAGCCAGTTGCCAGATTGTTTGTGTGCATTCCACCACTTTCCAGCGCCCCTGTATTTTCCTAGCCTCTTGTACCAGAACCTTGTTTTTCGACCATCGTGAGTGGTGTCTGCCTACTCCTTGTCTGCTTTGTCTGCCGTGTCTACCAAGCCCACCAAGCCCATCTGGTAACTACCCTGTAGGCTATTCTGACCACGAGTTTTGTCTCTTCCTGAACGGTACTGTTATATTGACCCGCACGTTAATGAACTCTGTCTGTCCACGATACCGAGCCTGCCTGACCCACTGTATTATACACTGTTGCTTACTTGTGAATGACCTTGCCTGACTTTGACCCTGCCTTTCAGGAATAAATCCCTTCTCATCAACATCCAAGCCTGTTTCGTGCTGTGCATGTGGGTCCGTCACCTACAACGTTCTGACAGAACAATCTGGCCAGAATTGGACCCAGCCGGCTCCAAAGTAAATTCCCAGTTCGGGTTTCCTTTTTTTTGTTGTTTGTGCTCCTGTCCAGTCATGCCCCGCTCAGGCTCCAGTCCAGTCATGCCCCCCTCAGGCTCCAGTCCAGTCATGCCCCGCTCAGGCTACAGTCCAGTCATGCCCCGCCTAGGCTCCACTCCCGTCGTGCCCCGCTCAGGCTCCAGTCCAAGCTCCAGCACAGTCGTTCAGCCGCTCAGACTCCAGCCCAGTCATGTCACGCTCAGGTTCGATGCGCCCTTGAACAATAGGCAGATGCTTCATCTGGGGCCAGCCAGGGCACTACGCCAGACAGTGCCCCCGTAGACCTAGCCACCCCGACAAAGTCTTTAGAACTCCGAAAGAGTTTAACAGACCACCCCCACGAAATCCACACATGAGCTGACTAGATTTAAATAATTCACTGGTAAAACCAGCGGGTGATGATACAGAGACACTGAACCTCACACAGTCGGTAGACTCCTTTTTATTTACATCAGCTGACCAGCTCCCCACTAGAGATTTCCTTCTTAACGGTACGCGACTTACTTTTTTGTGCGATTTAGGAGCTGACAAAACTGTGTTGAGAGATCAGATTCCCGGACTCCAGAGTTCTTCCCGGTTCATTTTTGTTAAATCAGCCAGTGGACTGGTGACCAAAGATATTTTTTTCAAAGCCAATTTTGTTCACTGACCCCAAGACTGGGGAGTCTGAGCATGCTAAAGTGTTGCTGTGTCCAAAGTGTTCTGTAAACCTGCTAGGTCGTGATTTGATGACACAATTTAAAATCTCTATTGTCCCCACTTTCAAAGGTATGGTTGCTATAGGCAAGGGTGAAGAAATACTGACCCTATCGTTACATAGCATTGAAGAACCACATTACTACTAGAAATTAGATTATTATTGTCCCTAGCTATCCAGTGTCAGAAGGGACCCTTTACACCTCAGTCTTTAGAGAAGTTTCACATTACCTTAAGATATTGTTATAACCAGACTTTGATTATGACAGCCAGATTTTTAATTTGGGCCCCCAGAGCGTGACTCTAAATGCCATGTACACTGACCAAGAGGGCATGACAGGGTGTGCAGTTCAGCTCACCGAGCAGGCACTTGAACTTTTCCAAGTGCAGGGTTCTACTGTGTCTGGAAAAGAAAGCTACATTGAAAAAGTGGAATGACATCGGGGACTTAGTCTTTAGCGCAGCACAAATCCCCTGTTGGAAGGACATCGGGGATGGTTGGCTGATTGACAAACCGACACGCTCCATCTATACGAGACCTTTAGGATGGGTGGTAACTACCTCACCCCGTGTCTATTTGGATGTCCCACATGAGGCGGGAGAATGACTTGCTTCATGCACACTGCTTGATCCCTTTTTATCACAGGTTCCAGATTCTTTATGGTCGAAAAGGGAAAGCAGATGTAGGGTTAATGACCACTGCCACACCAGTGGTGATTAAAGCTAAAACTGATTACCGTCCCCGCATACGTCAATATCCATTGAAACCAGATGCATTAACCGGTATTAAACCAGTCATCGATGATATGATAAAAGCAGGCATTATTATAGAATCCCCAGATGCTCAGTGTAACACTCAGATATTTCCTGTTAAGAAAGCAGAATCAGGGGTATGGAGAATGGTTCAAGATCTAAGAGCAGTGAACCAAGCAGTTGAGAGCCGTGCTCCGTGTGTGCCCGATCCCCACACATTACTTAACCAGCTAAAACCAGATAAGCAATGGTTCACAGTTGTGGATCTGAACAATGCATTCTTTTCCATACCATTAGCTAAAATATCACAGAGATGGTTTGGGTTCACTTATCAGGGAAAGAAATACACCTACACCAGGTTACCACAGGGATATTGTGACAGCCCAACCATCTTTTCTACAGAAATACAGAATTGTCTTACAGACTTTGAAATGCCAGACCACAGTCAGTTGTTGGTCTACGTGGATGACATTTTAATTGCTTCTGATACTAAGCAAAACAACAACATTGCTGCACTTGCATTGTTTCGTCATTTAGCAAAGACGGGAAACAAAGCTTCGCTCTCGAAGTTGCAGTGGGTCAAACAGACAGTGACCTTTTTAGGACATGAACTGTCACCTTGCGGTCGCAGTTTGACGGTCGACAGAAAAGCGTCTATTTTAAATGCTCCTAAACTACAAACAAAACAGCAGATGATGCAGTTTCTAGGGTTATGCAACTACTGCAGACTATGGTTGCCAAGCTATGTACAAATAACACAACCGTTGTTAGATGTGATCTACTCCCAACCCATGTCCATGAAACAGAAAATAGAGTGGACTCCAGAAACTAAAGAAGCATTCACTTTGCTAAAAGTGAATGCTTTTACTGGTGCTACAGTATTGAGTTTAGCAGACTATTCAAAACTGTTTGTTCAAACAGTTGATTGTAAAGGCCATTTCATGACTTCTACGTTGGCCCAGCAAACAGGAGGCCGCTACAAGCCTGTAGCTTATTATTCCAAACGTTTAGACCCTGTTGCATGCACTTTACCATCCTGTGTACGAGCAGTGTGTGCACCTGCCTTTGCAGTGCACTGCTCAGCGGAAGTGGTGTTGTTTCACACCCTTGAGCTGCTAGTACCACATGCTGTAGACATGCTGTTGACGCAGACCAAGATGTCCCTCCTGTCACCTACACGACACCTTTCGATTTTCTCAACACTTATGTCATAGTCACATATCACCATCAAGCAGTGTAACACACTAAATTTATACTGACAGCCAGTATGCATTTTCCACACTCCACTATTTCGCAGCTCAATGGGCCCGTAGAGGGATGATGACCTCTACTGGCAGGCCAGCGGAGCATGCGGATTTGTTGAGAGACTTGCTACAAGCCGTGTTATTACCTAAGTCTATTGCTGTGTGCAAATGCGCTGCACACACCAAACGGAAAGACCCTGTTTCACAGGGCAATGCTTTTGCTGACAAAATAGCTAAAGAGGCTGCAGAAGGCAAACATGGTGTTTTGACCTTAACAGCTATTTCACAAAGTCCTAAAGAACCTTTAGACATCCAGGTGATTAAGGATATGCAATGCCAATCACCGACTTCTGAACAGAAATGATGGATTAAGCTGGGCGCAGCTTTAATTGATGGAATTTACAAAGTAGATTCCAAACCGATTTTACCACGAAACCTGTTCCACACCGTTGCTATGTTGAGCCATGGGCATTGCCACGTCGCTACAGGGGGGATGATGAGAATGGTGGAACAGCACTTTTTCACACATGGGTTTAATTCCTATGCCAAACAGTTTTGCAGAGCGTGTTTAACATGTTGTAAACATAATGCACAGGGGAATGAGAGGCCTAATAACCTAAACTCACTAGTAATACTAAACGCTCCAAAACTATGGGTAAAGTACCTAAACATGAACACAATACATAACGCAGGACAACTAACACCTGAACAACAGCACTGTCAAACATGTCAAACATTCTAAACATGAAACATAAGACACTCACAAACCTTACGTGGTGACAGGACATTAAAAGAAACCAAGGAACATCACTCCCTAAACTCTCCTCTCTTGAAACGTAACTTGGTGTAGCATCCAGCTACAACCTTGTACACACCAGCGGTGTCTTAACAAAAGGACAGCCCTTAAATACAAACCAAAACAGGTGAGTCAACTAATTAAACAGGAAATGAAAACACAACACACAAACACACCAAAAGTCCCAGGAGTGCCTCTAGCGGCACGGAGGCTGAATGTCACAGAACGGCTGGCTTCCAGACAGTCGCCAACGAAAAACACCACACCCGGGTGGGCGGAGGGGAAAAACACAGGAGGCGGGTACAACACAACCCCTCCCCAACAAAACAGTAGCCCATTTCAAAGTCCATCGCAGGGTCACTCCCATCCCCGCGGCGGCAAAACAGTTCCTCCCCAGCGTCCTGCTGGGGCCAGTCAGCACCTCCGTGCTCTAAAAGTCCTTTAAATGACTATAAAAGTCCACTGCCTTTCAAGGCCGGCGACGAACCTTCTCCAGCCACCGCTGCAGAGGAGTAGGCAGTTTAACTGTCCCCAGACTGACTGTGCGACCTCTGGGCGGCCGCCCACAAAACATGACCCCTCCAGGGGCTCGACGCGGCCGGAAGCGTCTGACCCTCAGACGCTGAGACCCCCGTGGCGGCCGACGGCGTAGGAGGCAGCGCCACCGTGGCAGCTGTCGACAGCGAAGGCGAGGCCACCAGTCCACGAGACGAGTACGCAGCTTCGGACCTCCGCCGGGCTGCAGGGAAGCACGCAGCTCCGGACCTTCGCCGGGCTGCAGGGAAGCACGCAGCTACGGACCTCCGGGAACCGACGTGGCATCCTCCAGACCACCAAGGCTGAACGTGGCCTCCTCCGGACCACCAGGAACAGACGGACGTGGCCTCCTCCGGACCACCACCAGGAACAGACGTGGCCTCCTCCGGACGACCACCAAGGACCCTCAGAGGTCAAACATGGTTGGCGACAGGAACATGACGTGATGCTGCCATTGGGAACCCACGAAGCAAACCCACCCTAACGCCAGCCTTGCAGGCCAGACGAGGTGCTGGAACAGGTGAGCTTACTCGTGCTGCAGCAGGCCAACAGGAAGTTGCTACAATGTTCTCTGTCCTTTCAGCAGCCATAATAAAATCCACCTCCGATGAGGTAAGTTCCTTAATAGTCCGTTTTAAATCCACCGTTCCCTTACACTGTCCCTTCAGCTCCCTCCGTATACTCCGAGCCTCGGATGGAGAGAGACAAACAGCTCCGGGCACGGTCTCCATTTGAGTGACGGGAGCCGTGGGCGAAGCTACGGCAGATACTGCTGCTGGGTGAGAGTCTGTTGGCGCCACTGAATTAAAATACTCCACCGCTGTTCTGGCCGCTGCCAAAAATCCAGACTGCAGTGCTGGATCCCGCTGTGATGGCAAGCATCCGGCCAGCTGGGCAGCCAACTCCTTCCGAAGCGTGGGGAACCACGTGACCAACTCCGGAACTCCCGGAATTGCGTGGAACTGCGGCACGCCTTCAATTAAATCGTTCAATCGATTTAATCCGTACAGCCGGTCCCAGGGAGCCGGCGAGATGCACACAGCCCCGACATTAACAAAAAACAGCCCCCAGACGCGAGGGCTGATCTGCTCTGAAGCAGCCGAAGCCATGGGGACACTCCGGTGCAAAACAAAACAAAACACAGAGCAGGAAAACAAAAGCACGAATACGAGACACAGACAAGCTAACACAGGCTAACACTTAGCTGACTAGCTAACCTAAAACAAACACGAACTAAACACAAACTATGGGTTGGCTGGGATCTGGTTTGGCTGGTGTGTTCTGTTACGAACTCGCCCCGTCGGTTCCGAACTGGCAGGGTTTGACAGGGAACCTGTTCGGAAGGTTCGGAAGCCCCGTCGGTTCGGAACCGACGGGGCTTGACGAGACCCTGGGCAGGAGAGGAGATGCGGTGGAGAGAGACGGTGACAGCACCCGCTCCAAGCGGGGAGAACTACGGCTCTCACGGAGCCGGGAGGAGAACGCGC
Organism: Betta splendens; assembly: GCF_900634795.4. NCBI lineage: Eukaryota > Metazoa > Chordata > Actinopteri > Anabantiformes > Osphronemidae > Betta > Betta splendens. The sequence goes on from NC_040888.2 coordinate 15,045,008, forward strand.
TCACACTGATGGAGGCTTCAGGCACCACGGCCGACGTGCTTCCAGCACACAGCTCTCTGTGTAATCCCTAACACAGACACCTGGCCGCAACCGGCAGACCAGGTCGCAGGGAACACAGGAGAGGGGGAGACCCCAAATGCACGACCCAACAAGAAGCTATGATTAACATTAACACTAGAACTACTAAGGGACGTACACCTTTACATATACCCCTAACTACGGCTGGGTGTTCACTTGTCCGCCACGCTCCAGCTGGCACCCTGCCAAGAGCCGCTTTTGTTACGTAAAGAGGGCCATCACCGAGCTCTCTGTGGGGTGGGACGCATGGGCTCGCTGACCCTGCTGCTGCCTGCAAGGCAGAGCAGGGTTCCTACTCATGTTCCTATGAGTCTATGAGTGACATCCACTGTTACAATGTTCCACCGCTATGTGCTTGGATTTACAACGTGAAAGGACGAGTGTCATTGTTGCGGTCTCACCGAAGGAAGCAATAAAAAACATTAACAAGACAATAAAACAGTTTTGCTGCTTTGCTTATTTACAAAAAAACTAAATAAAGTTCACACATTATTTCACTGTAACGTTACTAAAAATTGCAGAAAAGACGACAGTACACCGCTCACCCATCTAGTTTTAACAAATGTGCAATTAAAAATATATTATAAACCAAAAAAACGCTTGAAAGCGTTTCGGTTTTATATTCCATTTATTTCGTTATTTCCCCTTTCACCAGTACCACATAATAAGTCATTGCAGAGCTACAGCCATGTTTCACCAGCCGCTTTCGGCAGTGAGTCATAGACGGACGTTGTTCTGCCCGCTTTCATGTAGACACGGAACTCTTCACAGTTTTGTCAAACGTAATTTCGTTATTCATATACAACAACATGCAAATGCTAAAAATTACTGAAAAGATGACAGTACAAACATCTAGTTTGGGTGAACAGAAAACGCTTGAACGCGTTTCCGTTTTATATTCCGTTTATTTGGTTATTACTCCTTTCCCCTGTACCACATAAAGTCATTGCAGAGCTACAGCCATGTTCCTACAAAGTTAACCAGCTGTTTATTTCGTTATTTCCTCTTTCATGTCCGTCTGGTGAATGAAAGTGGGCGTGGCCATCCACGTCCCAGAGCGGTGACACTGGGGGAAGGGGAACGCGCATCAACACGCAGGACAAAGATCTGCGTTTCTCTGCTGCTACAGCCTCGGCTGCGTTGGGTTGTTAGTGTCCCTTTCACCTGTACCATATGAAATGTGTTCCTACGAAGTTGATCAGCTGCTTTCAGAATCAGAATCGTTTTTATTCACCGGGTTTATTTTTATTTACAAAATATAAACAGAAAACGCTTGAAACGTTTCCGTTTTATATTCCATTTATTTAATTATTTTTATTTACAAAAAAATCCCATACGCTTTGCACTGTAACGTCACTAAGAATTAGGAAAAAAGACAGTACACCCATCTAGTTTTAACAAATGTGCAATAAAAAATTTAAACAGAAAACGCTTGAAAGCAGTATTATAAAGTGTAATATTAATACAGTTTCACATGATTTCTGATGTTTGTGTTGCGTAGCCTAAATGATGTAACTTGATCTCCAAGTATAGTGACATTATTATCTCCCCTCTGCCCCAGAGTGTGGAAGAACAGCAGGAGGAGGGTCCATCACATTCTGCTGCACAGATGCACACAGTTCAGTGATGTTCAGTAAATGCCAGAGTTCAATTCTGTAAGATTAATGAGGAACTATGTCATGTAACTCTAAATCATTTGTATTTTCAGTTACCAGTTAAGGAGTTGTATAAACTAAATCTCAAGGAAATGTTATACTTGGACCGCCAGATTGTAAAGACAGATCTAGAAATTGAAATTCTCAAAAAAAAGCTGGAGGTAAGTGTATAGTTAAAGGTAAATTGTATGAATTATTGGAAGAATCATAAATTCTAATAATTGCCCTTTGTATTTGTAGGAAATGAAGAAAACCAAATAAATTATGATTTGCATTTATTCAGTTTCTTTTATTGGTGTTGGTGGTGGTGATGGCTGATTAAGACATCACAGCAAATCACATCTCTGACTGTCCATCCACTCCGCAGATTACCATGATGGATGGAGTCTTCCTCAGGGTCTTGTATTTGTAGGGCAGGCTGTTGCTCCCCTCTAATAATTGCAATATTGTGGAGAACAACACATGCCACAATAATGTCACAGGCCTCTCAGGTGTTACCCTGAGGTGATATAGGCACTGAAGACGTGCTTTCAACAGGCCCATGGTCATTTCCACCTGGCCTTTTGTTCTGCAGGGCCACATTAAACCGCTGCTGGGGTCCTGCTTCAGGTTCTGGGTGAGAGGTCAGTAGTGTGGGCTGGCATTAACCCCTATCTCCAGCAGAAAGCTGTCAATCTCTCCTAGAAGAAAGTTCACATTACATTAGTGCTGCATAGAAGTGCTCCTGTGAATGTGTAGCATATGCATTAAAATAAGTGTATAGGACATACATGTACTTACCACAGTGCAGTCTGTTACTTAGGGTTGAATCACGATATATTCATGAGTCATGACCAGAGCTGGGCCACTTGGCCTCCACGTTTATGATATGTGCAGCATCACATATAATCTTGTTTGTGTAAACACTGATACATGTCATTTACAGTCGTAGCACTTCAAAGCGACCACCTTTTTTACCGCAGTACGTGCGCGTCGCCAGCGCGCCACGGGTGCGTCCCTGATAAGGATTTTTAATCCTGCAGCCATCTGAAAAAAATCAGGGTGCTAGTCTCGTGTTAACCACCAGGTGGCGCAAAGATGTGAGGTCCGACTGTTCATTTGTATCTGTGTCTGCACATTAAGCACAAAAAACGATGTCATGGTATTGTATCATTAAATGTAGAGTAGTTCATTTTTAAATATTATAGATTATTATGCGTCTTTGCTCGCTAGTGCGCTAGTGTTTGTTGTCAATTGCCGAAGCTGCTAATGTTTTTACAGTTTCCAGGCCAGCCGAGAGACACAGTCCATCCTCCAGCCAATCCAATAGAATAATATAAGTATAATAACATAAAATAGGAATCTATATTTATTCATCAATCTGTGTTATAAATGTATTTTATATGTATATCTGTACTCGTCTTCTGGTTTGTTGATCATGAGGAAAAAATACAAAACAAACGTTTTCGTTTCAGCTCGTAATATTAATTAACGGAATTCAAGTGTTGTTTTTTCGACACAACGCACGGAGTTGGATTTAAAGCTGATTTTTCGTTTTGAGAAAAAAACAGAACGAAAAATTTATTCTATAATGACCTATAGTTTGCTCTGATTTTGAATGAAACGTAAGAGCCCGAATGACAGATGATGTGTCCAGGTAGAGCTTAACCGGAAATGTATGCTTGTCAAATGCAGGCAACAAGAGAATCGGGGAAGTGGCGTCACCAAAAGCTAAGTTCCACCATCGTTGGAACGTCACATCACTGTCTAAAGCAGACAGTGATGTGACGTTTCAACGATGGTGCTGAGGAGCCACTTATTCATAGGCAGATGACTTGGATCAAGTTGTCAATACGCGCTAGTGTTTGTTGTCAGTTGCTGATGTCGCTGCTGTCTTTATACAGTATGCCCTCGTGTTTAAGTGTCGGGTAGTGTACGTTTTAACGGTTTGATTTTCCCCTCCAGAATAAAAGCTGGGAAGACGAGAAAACACGTCGTTTCAGAACGTTTTAAACCCGGAGGACCTGTTAACGTGTCTGGACACGCTCCCAGTAAGTCCAGTAACTTCGTATTGTAACGAGAACCCCCCAGCATCTCGTTTAAAAAGGACAAACGGCATTTATTCAAAGCAGCGTGTTAAAAACGAATAAACGAGCTGAAAACGGTGTTTTCAAAACCAGACACATTAATGGATTCAAAGCTGTTTCCCGTTTTCTCGTTTCGGGGAAAAACGAATCGACTGTGGCATTGGAGCATTTTGCCAGAATGAGCTTTGCAAAGAAAGGACTCTTGGTTTCCAAACCGCGACCTAAACATCCCCTTAAACTCCACGTTTGGGGAATGATTTCTAGGTGGGGACCAGGACCGATGATTATTTTCGAGGGGATTATGGATAGACAGTTTTTCGAGGAGTCCATAATCTAACGCACAGTGGGTCCATATATTAGAAAGTGTATTAAACACGGCATAGGTTTTTCCAGGACAATGACCCCAAACATGTCGCTGCAGGAGCCTGTCTGGAGGCGGAATGAATCAGCTGAGTGCGCACACCGACAGAGTCCCCTGATCTGATCCCCTACTAATTAGACAACATCTTGCTTCTAAAACCAAAGGTCCTTTTTCTTATATTCCTGACATAAAAAAACTTTTACTTCACCGCTTTTAAACGCAGTTCTTATGGACGTTCACATAAAATCTGTAAGAGGATTTTATTTAATATAAATAAATACATTGTATTAAATCTTTCTCTATGGCGCGTCAGAACGTCAGGACTCAGCAGATCAACAACGCATTAATGCAGCAGCTTGTTTGTTTTTTTCGTGTGCTTATTATGCACGATAAATGTTAATGTTTTTTACTGAATGAAAACGAAAATAACTCCTGCTCTTTAGCATAAACCACTTTGACCACTTTTAAGTTGGTCAAGTTCAACAGTTAAAACAGTAAGACATAGTCAATGTGTCCTTTAAACTGAAGCTGCATTATTATACTTTACCGTAATGACATTTACCACAATATCTGCAGAAAAACAATGTTTTTTTTATTACACAGGCAACACAGTGGATTTAGAACTCGCTTCGCGCGACTTGCAGCGTCTGATGCTGATTCAGTTCCAAAAGCAAACTTCAAACCCCATCCCCTACTACGTATTGGCACAGAGACATTAACATATTGTCTCCACTCGGTCAATAGGTGTAAAATACTTTAGCTCCGAGACAAAGAAAAACTCCATGGGAGATCGGACAGCGTGATCAGCTGCATCTACAAAGCCTGTGGGACGCCAAAACCTTTCACTTGACTTTTTTTAAACGCTCTTCTTATGGTATTTCACACAAGTCTGGCAGACTACCACTGCTAACTTGTAGAGAATATTATATACGCCAGGACTCAGTAGATCTCCGACTCATTAATGCAGCAAGTTGTTGCAAGCCGTATGGGATTTTTTTTGTAAATAAAAATAAACCTGGGGAATAAAAACGATTCTGATTCTGAAAGCAGCTGATCAACTTTGTAGGAACACATTTCATATGGTACAGGTGAAAGGAAGACTAACAACCCAACGCAGCCGAAGCTGTAGCAGCAGAGAAACGCAGATCTTTGTCCTGCGTGTTGATGCGTGTTTCCCCTTCCCCCAGTGTCCCTGCTCTGGGACGTGGATGACCACGCCCACTTTCATTCACCAGACGGACATGAAAGAGGGAATACGAAATAAACAGCTGGTTAACTTGGTAGCAACACGGCTGTAGCTCTGCAATGACTTTATGTGGTAAAGGTGAAAGGAGTAATAACGAAATAAACGGAATATAAAACGGAAACGCTTTCAAGCGTTTTCTGTTCACCCAAACTAGATGGGTGTACTGTCATCTTTTCAGTAATTTTTAGCATTTGCATGTTGTTGTATATGAATAACGAAATTAACAAAATCTATGTTTGAAAAAACTGTGAAGAGTTCTGTGTTTACATGAAAGCAGGCAGAACAACGTCCGTCTATGACTCAATGCCGAAAGCAGCTAGTGAACCTCTTGGGAACATGGCTGTAGCTCTGCTAAATAATACAGGCAGCCAGCCCTATTTTGTTATTTTCTTGTATGCCAAAATATAAAAATGTTCAGTAATTACAACTTCTGCTTCCACCGGGATACGAACCCGGGGTAAAAAATTGACACATCAAGGCTGTTAAACAATATACAAACCATTACACCACGGAGGCGTTGATTCGGAGCTTTACATGGGCCTATATAATATATGTATAGGACAGCGTCATATAACTATGGCCAACTGTGGGGATCGCGTCAGAGACAGGGTGCGCCATGAATAAATAAAAATCAGTCCTTTTAAATCAACAAAAAGTTATATACCTATAAGCAAGTTACACAACAAAAAAACACAAAGTAATAAACTAAAGTATAGGTGGGTCAAAACGACTAATCGAACTTAAAGGCACAAAACAGGAAATCAGCAAAAACCTAAGCTAAGGCTAACACACGAAGCTGGCAAGAGTAAATGAAACTATAACATGGCCCGAACAGACGCGGCTAGAGCATGTCATGGACAACCGCGGCTAATCCATGTCTGTGGAGGGCCTCTTGGCTTGAGCAGCATGGAGTGGTGAGGTGACAATGACCCAGCCCAGAGTGATGGGCTGGGGAGGTATATGAAGGGAGCAGAGGGCAGACACAGATGTGAGAAATTGAACTGAGAAATAAATAGACTGAGAAAAGTCTATTTATTGACATTCAGTCAGACACAAATCAGCCCTTAATTGTGAGTAATATGTTTCTGGCATTTCATTTACACGTTTAATGCTCCGGTATGTCAACCAGCTCTCCAACACTACCTGTCTTTTTCTATAGCAGTGAGGTTGGCAAGAGGGTAAAGTAAAAAGTAATTAGCTGTATAACCAAAACGATGCAGGAGAAGTTTACAGTACAGACTCTCTGTCAGAAGATAAACTTAGCCATATGCCCACATCATACTTCAATGAATGTCATGCTTGGAGCAGGAGGTAAGTATGGAAACCACGTTGAGTTATTTCATTTTGTAATAATTTGTATGGGTATTGTGATGCTGTCATTTGTTTCTGGAAACAGAATTGCAAATCTCATACAGTTTATGAATAGATTGCTTTTTTTTTCAAGTGTGAACCTACACACTGGAAACAGGCAAAATGCTTGTCTGGCTTTGTCCAGGGGTAACAACAGCTTTGGGAGCTAATACATGATGAGTCCCTGGAGTCTCTGTTGGTTACCTAGCAACTAATTTTGAACCAAGGAATATTTCAGTACATGGGGAATTTTTCTTTTTGTCCCACTAGCGTTTTTGAGGTGCTGTTGTACACTCAGCAGTTGTTTATATTTAGCCTATTATATTAGTCACTCACTAACCCTATGTCATTGTAAGTGTTGGTCGGTGGGGTACACCCGGGTCATGTTTGTCAAAATCACAAGACTATGTATACGTGGGAGTGACGTCATGCTTTCTCACGAACCCTTAGCACAGCTTGAGTTACAGGTGAACCATTGTTTTAGCTAACTCTTATGTGTTTACCTAGACACAGAGAACCTTAAATAGATTAGGTCATTCAGCACAATATAAAATGGATATGTGCCAGGGTATTTCTTGATGTTTTTTATGCCAACTTTTTTCATCCCAGGAAACATTTTTTACTTTGTGTGTTGGGTTGCTTCCGGGTGCCTCCTTTTTTCCTTTCCTTCCTCCAAAACCATAGATATGCACAAATGCCTGTGTCTGTAGCTCTGCTGCAAAGGTAATAAAATGGTAATAAAGGTTTAACCATCCATGTTTAGTTACTTGAAGAAGATATGCTGTATTGTCTCTGTTTTGTCTCAACTGTTGGTATCTAAAAGCACCTGTTTAGTATTTAGTGTCATAGAGATTGACGAATAGGGTCCGAACTGTAGCGGCTCATGTCGTCAGTTGTCCCTGACTCTGACTTGGTTGGAGAAGCAACCTGTGGTCGAGGAGACTCTGTTTGGACCAGGTACGCGAGTGTTATCCTGACCTTCAAGATGTATTCAGCCATCAAAGGGCCACCACGCTTCCTCCCCATTGTCTGCACAACTGTGCCATCAATCTGAGGCTCGGGAGCACGCCACCGAAGGGGAGGCTGTACCAGCTGTACCACAGGAACGTGAAGCTACGAAGGAGTACCTGGACGGTGCACTGGCTTACACTATTATCCTCCGCATTCGAGCTTCTGTCCCAAGCCAAGATTTTCACAAAACTCGACCTCCGCAATGCCTATCACTTAGTCAGGATACGGGAAGGAGACGAGTGGAAGACTGCATCCAACACACCTAATGGCCACTATGAATATCTGGTGATGCCCTTTGGCCTGACCAACTCTCCTGCAGTGTTCCAGAGCCTGGGTAATGACAATCTGGGAAGTATGAATGACGAGTTCATCTTCATCTACCTTGATGACATCCTAATTTTTTCTAGATCAGAGGAGGAGCACCATGTTCATAAGGTACTGAAATGCCTACTCGAGTTTCCTCTTTGTCAAAGCAGAGACGTGTGTGTTCCATGTGACAACCGTGTCCTTCCTGGGGTTCGTCATCTCCCAGGGGCAGATCCTCATTGACCCGGCGAAGACGCGGGCGTGGAGGAGTGGCCGACGGTGCAGGACCAACAAGGGGTTCAACGGTTCCTAGGTTTCGCCAATTTCTACCGCCGGTTTATCCGGCGGTTTAGCACGCTAGCTGCCCCTCTTCATGCTCTTACCTCTCCCATGGTGTACTTCCAGTGGTCCTCCGAAGGGGAACAGGCATTCCAGCAGCTGAAGAGGAGCTTCACCTCTGCACCGATACTCCAAATGCCAGATGAAGCCCATCAGTACATCGTGGAGGTAGATGCTTCCAGCTCAGGAATCAGTGCTGTTATCTCACAGAGAGACCCAACGGATGGTAAGCTCCACCCATGTGCATTTATGTCTCGCAAGTTCTCTGTTCTTTAGCCATTTTAACTTTCACCTGTCCTATCGTCCAGGGACCAGTAACAGCAAGCCACACGCGCTCTCCAGCATCCATGACGCCGAGGCAGAGCAGGAGGAATCCCAATCCATCCTACCAACCGGTTGCGTGGATGGGGCAGTCACCTGGGCCATATAGGCCAGGGTGAAAGAAGCAAACAGAGCCCTTACAGTCATTCCGGAGGGTCCCCCTAAACGTTTGTTTGTACCCCCAGAGCTCAGAGGGAAGGTCATTTACTGGACCCATGTCTCTACCTTCAGTGGACATCCTGGAGTTGATTGCACAGCGTCCGTAGTTGGGGGCCGGTTCTGGTGGCCTCCGTCTATGTGGTCTCGCATAGCACTGGACTTTGTCAAGGGACTCCTGGTCTCTGTAGGTAAAACCGTCGTCATGATGGTCATGGATCGATTCTCTCGTCTGACCCATTTCACCCCTATAGCTAGGCTGCCATCAGCAAAAAACAGCTCTGACAGTGTTAAAACACATATTCCGGCTGCACGGGTTCCCCCAGGATATTCTGTCCGACAGGGGACCACAGTTTGTTTTCAGGCCCCAGAGAGAATTGGGTGGTACCCCGTGTCCTCGGGGTGACATTTAGACTCATTTTATTTTTCTTGTGTTGAAAAGGAGAGTTTCTATTTTTTCTACTGTTACTGTAATCTCATTTCATTCTCATTCATGAAATGTGTGCTACACGTGAAAATGCAAACAAAGCAGTCAATCACAGCATTTCTTGACTTGCTCTAAATATTCCTCCTATTCAAAGCAATGCTTTAAATTATTCATCCTGTGCCCCAAGGGGTGAATCCAGTTAGACGTCTGCTCTGGCAAACTGTGGGAGTGAAGGTGCTTCTGTATCAGACCTCAAGGTTTACGATAGCAACACAGTGGATGATACTGTAGCTGCTGGTCTCTGTGGAGCTGCTCTATGAATTTGATTTTTTTTAGTATGTTTTGATCCTATGAAACAGTTTACACTATGCTCATCATCCAGTAACATCTGTCAGCATATCTAGTCCCCATAGATGATTTCTTTCACACAAATCTACTTATTACTTCTGTCATTACAAATCAACATTTTAATTTTCAAATTGTCAGACAGCTGTTTTTAACGGCCTGGTTTCAATCTTCCCAGAACTCTCACATACTAGTATATATGACTGCACTCTAATTTCAAAAAGTCTTTAAACATTAATGACCATGTTGTTTGTCCCTACAATCTCATATGATCCATAGAACCATTTATTGAAAAAGTATCCACACGACATCAACTGACTTCTCTACCTGCAGCATAGTTTGTAAGTGCCAAACAAACACAAACACAGATTTATCTGACTTATCTGAAACTATGTTGGACTCTAAGCAGTAACATATTTACTGTGTTGAAACAAATAAACACATGAGTACTGTTACTTTAGTTTTAGTCAATGCCAATCAACCTGAATCAAATCAAAATGATTTCTGACACAAAATGTTTTCATGCAATGCTTACAAGTTGAATTAAATAAATACTGACATTTTATTTTGAAATAAAACTGTATTACAAACCTACGCTTTGTATTGAAAAACTTTCTGCTAAGATTAATGGCTGTAGAGAGGAAAAGTCATTTTGCTATTTTATTCAATTTCTTGGTAATTTCTTGGCTGCCCTCTGTTTAAAATGACTTCACATCAAGTAGGAGTCTGTGGTGGTTTTTTCGTCAGATTAAATTTCTAAATGGGCATGTCTAATGTAGAAGCTACTAAAACTCAATAGATGCATGACTACATAAATACCATGCTACATGCCGAAATGCATTAAAAAGGACACAAATAGTCATATTTTAATAATATTCACCCCAAATCGTGGCTCACATGATATATTCCTAATCAAAATTATATTCTGGATTAACAGACTTTACGTTCAGTAGATACAGCAGTATCTACTGTATGTCTGTCTGTTTTCCCCTTAGGGGAGTTTTACATGGCTTATATCATTCGGGCGTCAGGATCAGGTCACACATCATGTTCAAACTGTGCAAACTCAAAGCTCAAGGCGCAGTCACATTTTGCAGCATCAAACTATATAAATGGAATGTGACTTGACTTGTAAGCAAGCCTCGGTGGTATCTCCCCCACAGCAGCGAGCTATTCTATTCTATTCTATTCTATTCTATTCTATTCTATTCTATTCTATTCTATTCATATAGTGCCAATAGCAGGTCTGTATATATATAACTGTAGCTCAGAGCTCATAGAGCCCTGCATCTAGACGGCCAGGGATTACCCACAACTCGCTCCCTCTTACACAAACGCGTTACATGTACACAGACTGAACACACAGGTACACAAATATCAGGTTTTGTATTGTTCAATCGTGTCCACTTGACTTGCACACAACCTGCTAAAATCATCCTATAGATCTGAGAGGTGTGCAGCATTTACTTCTATAAGCACTGTATACATTTTCCAATGAACACATTAGTCAAGTGCAATTCATGACAAAAATATTCAAAAAATATCTCAGAATTGTTATTTTAATTTATAAATGTGTAAATATGATTACTGGTATTATTAAAGATTCCAGTAAAGCTAGCTGGCAGATTTGGTGTTTGTCAGGCTAAAACATGTCTTAAGAATTCAGCATCATTGTGTTGTTTTGTCTAGTTTCCTGTTTTACTTTGACCACTTCCTGTTTAGTTCCTGTTTGCGTAGTTCTCTTTAGCTTTATGTTCCAGTAATGTGATCTTTCTGCTGTTTCCCATTACTCATCATGTCTAGTATTTAAGCACCAGCTCTGCCATAGCCCATTGCCAGATTGTTTGCTCACTTACCCGTGTCAACTCTCCAGCATCAATATCCTGTAAGTCCATCCTGTGTACCATTTCTAGTTTTGTTGCTGACCTTGCCTTGCCTGCTCCCTTGATTCTGGTTTTGTCGCCTCAGCAACCGACCCGCCTGTCCATAGGGGCGCTTTCACGGAAATAATAGATCTTTGTCAGAGGACTCCTGGCTTGAGTAAGGAATTGGGACTTACAGAAATACTGATATGATTAAAGCCTCTCTGCCCCCTCCTCTGAATTTGTCCCTTCAGCCCATGCCCCTGGTCAGTGTCAACGTCACATTCAAGCTCTAGTCCAGTCATGTTCAAGCTCCAATCCAGTCTTGCTTTGCTCAGCTCCCTGGTCCTTGTGTTTGGGGCAGCTATGCCATTGGCAGCCAGTGAAAACTCATCGGTTCCTGGTCTTGTTCTTCTGCCTGGCCCTCGTGCTTCTTGTTACAGCACCCCAAGACCAGACAGAACAGAACCCAAATGCAGTCACAGGCGAGGATGGGCAGATACCAATTGGCGTTTATTATTACCGAAAATTATAATCAACCGAGGGCCACTACCAGAGTAGGGAAATGGTAAAACAAACTAAACTGAGATCCACTGCCAAGCAGGAGTAAACAAACTAAACAGGAATACACTTCTGAGCAGGAGTATCTACAAAAACAAAATAACAAAACTGAGCATCACTTCTCTGAGCAGGTCAAAGATAACTGTGAGCAAGCAAAACTTCAAACACTAAAGAACTGGGCTCTTCGCCTATCTACAAAAACTCTAATGCAACAAATGAAAATAACAGAGCTGCACACAAACTAACTCACACGTAACCAACCATGGTACAAGAAGCCAGAGATTGAGGTCAGACAGGTACAAACACAAGGTCCACCATGAAACACATTGACAACTGGAGGAGTCTCCATCCTCCACTTAAATAGTCCTCCAGTTAATGAAGCTCCCGGAAGGAGTGCCCCCAAGAGACCAGCTGCGCAGTGCCACCCTCTGAGGTTGGGAGGAGACTCACAACACTTCTAGTCATTTCATCGCCTCCTTGGATCGCCAAGCAGTGTTCCCTGGTCACCCAGCACTCTCCTGCCTTCAGCTGCAACGATATGCGCTGCCTCCTCTGTTGCCGGCCACCTTGACTCTCGTCATGTAGTCTGGCATCGGTCTGGAGGACGTCGTAGCTCCCGGGGGGTCGTTAGAGGCGTCTTGTTCAGACACCGGCCTCCTAGAACTTCAGATTCACTTCTGGGCACTAAAGGTGCCATTACGGCCCAGCGACTGCTGGGCAGAGACTTTCCACAAGAGTTTGGACTTTGTTTTGTTTCTCCCTTATGGGATGGACTTACCTCAAGGACTCAGGTTGGTGTGTACGAGGTTGTAGCCAGTGAGCTACACCTATGTTACGTTAAAGAGAGGAGAGGCTGTGAGAGAACGCAAGACTCTGCGAGCACGAGAAATTCAACAACGCGGCGCAACACTGGTAGTAAACAACAGGGCGACAAACTATCCGCCAATTTAAATAAATAAATAACTACCTCATTTTACGGAAAATAATCAACCATCTTACCATTCTGGATAACACCGAAGAAAGTTTCGAGTACACAGCTTCGAGCGTCTGGTAATAGGGAAAAAGGATACTGCTCCAAAAAAGAGGTCCAGTCCTTCACCTGAGTCACCTGGAGCTAGCTCGGCGGACAAAAACATCACGGACATCCTGGGGCCCGTTTCAAGAAGGAGGTTTAACAAACTCTGAGTTAAAACGAAACTCTGAGTTGATTTACTCTGAGTTTGCAAACCTGGAGTTTTCGGTTCCAGAACAGCTGAAAAGAGTTGGTTTAAGCAACTCTGAGTTGTCTGACTCAGAGTTAAGCGCGTGCACCGCAACGATACGAAGCCCTGATCAATGGAGTGAAGCTATTACGAGTCACCATGGCAACAGGACAACAAAAGACGTCTGGAAATGGATATGATACCTCAAGCATATAACGACTACGAGCCTATATTCCGTAGAAAAAGCAACACGGCTGCAGCGGCAAAAGAGAAAGAATTAGCTTGGAAGAAAATAGCTGCTCGAGTCAATGCGTAAGTTTACATTTTAATCATACAGTGTTCAGTGTAACTAAATACTAAATAATTTTAGTATTGTTGTTATTTATGTATTGTATGTATGTATGTATTTCACTCGTAAAGTAAGGACTTGTAAAGTAATTTTTCACTCATCTAAGGAGTTACTTCAGTAATTGCATAAAATACCGACGTTTGTATGAATTAAAAGTGCAGTGTTATGTCTATGCATTTTTAAAATTCCTGTTGTGGTGGATGTGGGATTTGTAAAGTAATGATAATTCAATAATCCAATACGTTTTATGGAGAGCAATTATTACATTAATCTAATTAGATATTACTTTTTAAAAGTTACCCAAAACACGTAATAATATAAGAATTTAATTTCAGTTTTTACGTAGGCGCAATCCTGCAGGCATAAAAGAACGTGGCTAAAAATTAAATATAAAAACATAATTCAAACAGGTATAAGGCACCATCATATCATGGGTGTAGACTACCTGACTACTTCCTGACAACATTTGACATATTAAATAACTAAATAGCATGCAGAGTATAGCAGTGCAGCAGCATTTTCAACATGGCTATAATGTTTTTACACAGTTAAACATTTGACTTCTACTCAGCCAACAGAAAGAAGGCAGAGACTAGAACAACTGGTGGAGGACCTGCACCTCCACCACTGACACATGCAGAGGAGAAGGCACTCAGCCTGAACACTGGAAAGCAGGGGCTGAAGGAATTCATCAGAACTCGTCACTCCCCGGGATACAAGTGCATGTGTAAAATGTAAGAGGTCTACCTATATATTTGATTTTTTACATAGGCTACTTTTGATATATCCATTTCTTACTCTGGGTTGGGTTCTTTGTTGGTCTTAACATATTCTGATGGTAATATATGAATCCTCCTGTCACAACAGAAGCCCAGGATGTTGTAAGTATACTACTAAATAAAGCTTAAATTATGATAAGCAGTATTATAAAGTGTAATATTAATACAGTTTATACACAGCACATGATTTCTGATGTTTGTGTTGCGTAGCCTAAATGATGTAACTTGATCTCCAAATATACAAGTATAAATTATTATCTCCCCTCTGCCCCAGAGTGTGGAAGAACAGCAGGAGGCTGCACAGATGCACACAGTTCAGGTATGTTCAATAAACACCAGAGTTCAATTCTGTAAGAGTAATGAGGAACTATGTCTTGTAACTATAAATCTTCTGTATTTTAAGTTACCGGTTACAGAGTTGTATAAACTAAATCTCAAGGAAATATCACACTTGTACCACAAGATTGAAAAGACAGATCTAGAAATTGAAATTCCCAAACACAAGCTGGAGATGAGTGTATAGTTAAAGGTGAATTGTATGAATTATTGGAAGAATCATAAAATCTAACAATTGCCTTTGTATTTGTAGGAAATGAAGAAAACCAAATAAATTATGATTTGCATTTATTCAGTTTCTTTTATTGGTGGTGGTGATGGTTTAGTAAAACATTACGGCAAATCACATCTCTGACTGTCCATCCACTCTGCAGATTACCATGATGGAAGGAGTCTCCTCAGGGTCTTGTATTTTTAGGGCAGGGTGTTATTCCTCTCTAATAATTGCAATATTGTGGAGAACAACACATGCCACATTAATGTCACAGGCCTCTCAGGTGTTTCCCTGAGGTGACGTAGGCACTGAAGAAGTGCTTTCAACAGGCCTATGGTCATTTCCACCCGGGCTCTTGTTCTGCAGGGCCACATTAAAGCGCTGCTGGGGGCCTGCTTCAGGTTCTGGGTGAGGGGTCAGTAGTGTGGGCTGGCATTAACCCCTATCTCCAGCAGAAAGCTGTCAATCTCTCCTAGAAGATAGTTCACATTACTTTAGTGCTGCATAGAAGTGCTCCTGTGAGTGTGAGTGCATGCATTGAAACAAGTGTATAGGACATACATGTACTTACCACAGTGCAGCCTGTTACTTAGGGTTGACTCACTATATATTCATGAGTTCACGTTTATGATATGTGCAGCATCACATATGATCTTGGTGATGTAAACAATGTAATGTCAGTTACAGTGACCATTAGAAAGAGTAGTCAGTGAACCTGCACATTTATCAGTTTATTTCAGGTCACAGCAAGATATTATTAAATGATCATAATTTTTCAGATTAGCCTCAATTAAACGCATTAATTACCACATACCTGCAATCCTGTGAAACTCCTGTTTAATGGCTTTAAGGAGTTTGTGTCAAGGAAAGCGCTTGAGGTCGAACTTTTCTACTTACAGTGGCTTTACTAATGTGCTCAGCATCTCCAATGTTATAAAGAAAACTACCGTTTGCAAAAAAAAAGAACGTAACGCAACACAAAGAATCTGCTCGAATGTAAAAGCACGGCCACGATGGGTGATGTGTTTGAGGTATGGGTTTATAAGCTTATTAATGTATGTATGGAGTCTCAAGAAAAACGGTACCGCTGAAATAAATATGCACGGCGATATGACAGAAAATTAACTCGTGCCGTTAAAATCCTCTCGCGGCGTAAATTCAATGCCGCGTGAATTAATATAGCGTCCTCATCTACAGGATCCTCTAGAAACGGACATTTTGGTCTCTGCGTGAAGGAAACAGGTGAAATCTATGAATGCACTGAAAGATCAAACGAGGTATTTTAACACTGTTCACTTTAAAAAGGGGCGGAGACCGAAGGAAACTCTGGGTTTCCCGAATAAAACCTGCTCGCGACCAGGTTGGGTTTACAGAGTAAGTTGCCATAGTAACTGACTCTGAGTTTCGATTATCTCGCTTCTTGAAACGGGCTTAAACTTACCCCGCTTTACGGGTTTAAGTAACCCCGCTTTCTGAAACCGAAAACTCTGAGTTTTCCTCATTTCGGGGTTAACAAACTCAGAGTTTCCACAAAACCACCTTCTTGAAACGGGCCCCTGGAGTCCATCGAGAAAAAAATAACAAGCTTCGACACGCGTCTGGCGCTAGTGGAACTCCTCCACAAAGAGTTTATGGCCCTCCGCGACTCCCTGAAATTTAGCCAGCAGAAGGTGGTTTCTCTCGCCACCGAGAACGAGGCCCTGAAGGGAACGGTGCAGTCCCTGACGGAGGATGTGGCTCAGCTAGCGGCCGAAAATAAAAAAATAAAAGAAGGCATCATTGATCTGCAGGCCCGCAGCATGAGGGACAACACGGTGTTCTCTGGGATTCCAGAACAGGCGGAGGAAAACACGGAAACCACCGCTAAAAACTTCCTTAAACAAAAGATGAAGATTCCAGTGGAAGTTGTCGACAAGATGGCGTTTCACCATTCCCACCCACTCGGAGGAAGACGACCGGATGGCCTGCGCCCTCGACCCATCGTTGCCAAGTTTCATGACTTTAAGCAGAAGGAACTGGTTAAGACAGCTGAAGGGAACCAACTACAGCGTCAACGACCAGTTCCCCAAGGAGATCCTCGACCGCCGCCGCCAAATGTTCGTCATCCATAAAAAGTTCATGGCAGAAGGCTGCAGGGCTGTCATCAGCGTCGACTAACTGTACGTCAACGGAGAGCTCTACCGGGACCGGGAAGCAACTCCGTGGCGCTACTAGCAGGTGGTATGTAAAAAAATGGTTTAATATAAAAGGTTTGTTAAAAAATAATAGATGCAATGCAACTATGTGTTATAACTTTACATCCAGTATTCAAACTCGTTCCCTCGCAGATGTTTCCTGTAAATGTTTATTGTCATTCTAATGTCACTCACTCACTCACTTTGCAAAGTGCTCACCATACGTAATCACTCACTTTCCTTTCACTTTAATTTTCCTTCCCTTTACTCTTTTTCCTTCACCTACTTTCACTCCACACTGTTTACATCCTTCTTTTCTCTATTGTTCTCCCACGTAGTCAGCCAGCTATGTAGCCCTCCAGCAGCCACACACAAACATCTACTGCACAGGGGAAACACATGCACATACATAGATAACACACAACTCAGAATACACAGGTATTTAAGGTTAGCCACACACCTAAAGTCTGTCACACTACATACACACAAGACTAGTGATCCACAGCAGTCAGGTAAGATATGACACCACTGAAGATTGTCACTTGGAATGTACGTGGAATCAATAAGAAGGAGAAACGATTTAAAATATTTAACCATTTGAAAACCCTACAAGCAGACATTGTTTTACTACAGGAAACTCATATTCCCAAAATTATAAATTACACTCTGGCATCAGCAGAGTTCCCACATGCTTACTTAGCCGGTTACAATTCTAAACAAAGAGGGGTCACCATCCTGATAAATAAAAAGATTAACTTTACTCATAACGATACCATTGTAGATCCAGAAGGGAGATATATAATCATTAATATCTTGATAGAAAACATTGAATATTGCATAGCTAATGTGTATGGCCCTAATGTTGACGACCCCTCTTTCCTCACAGCTTCTTCACATCACTGTCTGCTCACTCTGGTTCCAAACTTATAGTAGGAGGGGACTTTAATTTAGTATTTAACCCAGAGTTGGACAGGCTAAGCAAAGCTGTGAGCAACAGGAACTGGCAATCAGTACAGACCTTAAAGCAGTACATGGATGACTTCGGTCTCTGTGACACATGGCGTTCTCTTCATCCTACATCCAGGGAATATACCTTTTTCTCGCCAGTTCAACACTCTCACTCCCATATAGATTATATTTTAGTAAATAACTCAGTCTTACAAGATGTCTCTGACACCAATATTCACTCTATCACAATCAGTGATCATGCACCAATGTCCGTTTTGTTGATTAAGGCAGTCACAGCCAAAACCAGGATTTGGAGGTTTAATACATCATTACTCAATGATCAAGACTTCATCAGTTATGTCAGGAGAGAATGGACAACCTTTATAGAAATCAACGATACACCATCAACATACATCAGCCTGATGACAGCCTGCTGTCATCCCACCGATGCACATCCAGGGAAGGGACATTGAGAGAGTGGACTCTTACAAGTACCTGGGAGTGTATCTGAACAATAAACTGGACTGGACTCATAACACGGATGCACTGTACAGGAAGGGTCAGAGCAGACTCTACCTGCTGAGGAGACTGCGGTCTTTTGGAGTGAAGGGGCCACTCCTGAAGACCTTCTATGACTCTGTGGTGGCATCAGCCATCCTGTACGGTGTGGTCTGCTGGGGCAGCAGCATCACAGCGAGGGACAGGAAGAGACTGGACAGGATCATCAGAAAGTCCAGCTCTGTCCTGGGCTGCACTCTGGACACGGTGCAGGAGGTGGGTGAGAGAAGGGTCCTGGCTAAACTGACATCCATCATGGACCAGGTCTCTCACCCACTGGAGGACTCACTGTCTGCTCTGGAGAGCAGCTTCAGTAGCAGACTGATCCACCCTCGCTCTGTGAAGGAGAGATATCATAGATCCTTCCTACCTGCTGCTGTCAGACTGTACAATCAGAACTGTTGACCACATCCCACCACAGTCACTCACCCACTGCATCAGTGGTTTATATAGCAACCTGCTCAGCACAATATTTGTGTAAACCTGTGAACAATCATGTATGTTGTTACCGGTACAAATCTTATACCCATTACTGTGCAATAACCCTGCAATGACCTCATACTCACTCTAACTGTACTGTACTGCTTTGTACTGTGCCAACACAAACTGTTCTGTACCTGTATTCTTGCTCATCTGTACTGCTGTTGTGAGAGGTAATTTCCCCACTGCGGGACTATTAAAGGTTTTCTTATTCTTCTTATTCTTATCTTACCCTGTGTTCTTTGGGAGACTGGGAAGGCAGTTATGTGCGGTAGAATTATTTCATATTCATCGCACAAGAAAAGAAAGGACATGTTACTTGAATTAGAATTAGAGCAAAAAATAAAATCTCTAGAGATTAAATATGCTGCCTCTCCAACCAATGATAGAATCCTAGAAGACCTAAGGAATCTAAAGCTGAAATTAAATAATATAATTGATTGCAAAACTCAGTTTCAGATAGATCAATTACGCTCTGAGAACTTTGACCATGCTAACAAATGTGGTAATTTTTTAGTCAACCAATTAAAAAATAATAAAGAGAAACAAATCATCCATTCAATAACTAATAAGGAAGGCAACATTACTCGTGATCCCCATGAAATAAATAATACCTTTAAAAACTTTTACCAAGCGTTATATACGTCCCAAATAGATCCATCCACCTCAGCCATAGAGGAGTTTCTCAATAAACCAGAACTGCCAAAGCTAAAGGAAGAACAATCCACAACTCTAGACTCAATGTTATCTTTGGCAGAACTACATAAAGCTCTGCAGGAGATGCCCAATAAAAAAGCTCCAGGACCAGATGGATTCCCAACTGAATTTTATAAAGAGTTCTGGTCCATGCTGGCACCCAGCTTTTACAAAATGGTAGCTGAAATTAAACAACAGCATTCATTACCCACAAATATGAATTTTGCCTTCATAAGCCTGCTCCAAAAACCAGGAAAAGACCCTACACTCCCATCAAGTTATAGACCAATTTCACTAATAAATGTAGATCTAAAAATAGTGTGTAAAGCACTTGCTAGAAGATTAGAAAAAAATCACTCCATATATAATTCACTCTGACCAAACAGGCTTCATTAAAGGTAGACAGTCAACAAACAATATGAACAGATTAATCAACTTAATTGATTATGTCACCACCCATAAACTAGAGTCAGCCATCGTCTCCTTAGATGCAGAAAAAGCTTTCAATAGAGTAAACTGGAAGTTTCTTTTAGCCACTCTGCACAAATTCGGCATTGGGAAATCATTCATAGACTGGATCCAAATATTATACAGCTCAGCAAACGCCGCAGTCAGAACAAACAACCAGATATCACCAAGGTTTAATCTGCATAGAGGGACAAGACAGGGCTGCCCACTTTCCCCATCACTATTTGCAATATTTATTGAACCTCTAGCCGCAGCAATAAGACAGCATGAAGGAATTACTGGAATATCGACCAAATCAGTAAATCATAAAATAAGTTTATATGCTGACGATGTGTTACTGTTTCTCCTGTAGCCACAGACGTCTCTTCCTACAACTATCAGGCTCATAGATTAATTCTCAGGACTTTCAGAATACTCTTAACTGGACCAAATCTATAGTGCTACTGTACCACTTAACCTTAAGGTGACTAACATCTCTTCTACCACACTCCATTCGGGGAACATTAAATACTTGGGCATTGAATTATCGCCTAGGGTATTACAGCTTATTGATCTAAACTACAATCCATTATTCAAACAAATAGAAGCCAACCTCAAAAGATGGCAGTCCTTACCCATTTCACTTATGGGAAGAATTGCCACCATAAAAATGATGATCCTGCCAAAAATTAATTACATATTCTCACTGATTCCAACTCAGCAAGCCTAGGTGTGGTTTAAGACATTAGACTCCTACATCTCACAGTTTTTGTTGAAAACCAAGCCACCACAAATTAGTTTAAAAACTCTTCAAAAATCCAGACGCTGCGGCGGCCTAGAACTACCTAACTTCCACCACTATTTTCTTGCCAATAGACTGAACCATGTCTACAAATGGATAAAACCCATGCCAGCAGACTCCTCCTGGATAGACATTGAACAAACATTTTGTGGAAATATTAAAGTTGCAGATCTGCCCTTTATCAGCACCAAAATTAAACATCATAGTTGTTACTAGAGCATTAGCATAAAAGCATCTCTGATAGCCTGGTGGGATTTTCTTAAGATTAATGGGTCTTCGCTTACTCTTTGCCAAAACACACCTCTCTGGAACAATCCAGACATCATACAAAACAAAAAGGCAATACACTTTCCAACTTGGCATTCGAAAGGGATAACACATCTGAAACATGTTTTCACAAGATACAAGTTTACCTCTTTGGCAGAAATGAAATGAAATCACTAGTGCCAATTTCTTAGAATACCAACAACTAAAGTCAATACTTAATGCAAAAAGTAAGAATACTGCCATCCACATGCAACCACCACCAGTAATAGAGCGATTTATTGATATATCAGGGAAAAGGACAGTATCCAAAATCTATATCTTAATTTCCAATGTAGACCAGACAGTGAGCCTTCCCATCTCTAAATGGGAAGCTGATCTCAATATCACCACTAATTACACGTTCTGGAATAACATATGTTCTAATTTATTCAGAATGACAAAAAATACAAATTTACAACTAATACAATACAAAATTCTTCATAGAACTCACTATACAGGACAAAGGATGTTCCAAATGGGTCTCACAAACTCAAATATTTGCCCTCACTGTACAGATAACACAGCAGATAGATTCCTACATGCATTCTGGTCATGTTCACCTGTGCAGCAATTTTGGCAAAGAGTATGTGAACACCTGTCAACCCAGTTAAGCTGTCCAATCCCAGCAGCCCCTGCACTTTGTCTTCTAGGAGATCTAAGTGGGCTTGATCTAGAGACAAACTCATCACACACACACTCCTTTCTGTCCTCTGTGTCACAAAGAAGATCATCCTTATGAACTTTGGAAAACTAAAAAAAAATTAAGCATTACTCAGTACCTGAACAGCTTGTTAGATTATACCACCTTGGACACATTGTCTGCTTCATCAAATCAATGACCAAAAACTATACTCTGATTGATTCCATTTCTAGGTAAGGATGCGTGGGGCTCAGGTGCTGCATCATGTCTGACACAGTGGTGGGGGGGTGACTGGTGGTTGGGGGTGCCTGCCTACCTAAGGAACCAGGACAACTGGACTGGTGGACTCTGGGCTGGCCGCGTGGGTCCCCTGCGGCAGGGGTATGGTGGCTGATGAGACCGGTGGTCCTGTGCCGGAGTAGGGCCATTTTGAGGGTTGGCGTGTGCCTGTCTCCGGGGAGCGGAGGCGGGCCATCCTGCCGGTGTGCGGGGGGCGGACCTGGGGGTGGAGACCTGGGACCTGGGTGACCTGCGAGGGTGCCTGCCTGTGCCCGGAGGGGTGTCTCTCCCCTGGGGCGCTGCCCCTGCTCGGGTGGGGCGCTGCCTGCCCTAGCGGTCCGACGTCCTCTGGAGACTGCTCGGGCCTGTTGCGGTGAGGATGGCTCTGGCTGTGCTGTGTGTGGCGCCTGGGCAGTACTACTGCGGTCCCTGGGTCTCGGCTGTCTCTTCCTGGCTGAGGGTTGTGGGGGGCAGTGGGATGGGTAGCAGAGCCAGTCGGGAACCTGGCTTTGCCGACCCTGGTGCTCTGCTTCCTACTACATTTCTCCACATTCGTCCACTTAGGTCTGCAAGGGGCGTCCTGCTGATGGAGGGACCAGGGCTACCGGGATGTGGTTCCGTCCCTCCCAAGTGGGATGCTCTGCAGTTTTAATTGCATTAGTCATACACACTCGTCCAGGAATCCGGGGGCTCCTTCTGGGGGGGCCAGTGGACGGAGCCTTCACATTGATGGCTTTGTCTGCTGGACCCCTCGGAGAATTGACAATCTCTCAAAGTTCCTCATACTTAGCCACATACACATACATTTAGGGCCGGGGGTGGGCTCTTTCACTGGGGCCTGGGGCTGAGGCCAGTTGTGGCCTCGCCCACTGGCCCTGGTGGAGAGATCACCACCCAGTTTTAACTGCAAAAAGACATTTTGGGTTAGGGGGGGGCAATGTCCAGGGGACACACCGTCAGCCAGCGGTCGTGCTCCTGGAGGTGTCACCCACCTCCAGTGCACTTTAGTTCCAGACACTCACGTCCAAGCTGGGTTGCAGGGTTCTGGGGTGCCTTTTCCGCTGCCCTCTGCTTCCCCCGGGTTGGGGGGGTTGGGCGGGGCTCAGGAGGAGCTGCGGTCCCTGCCTGGGGCCACATGGACGGCAGGTCGAAGACCTACCCTCCCCACGAATGTGACCAAGCGAATTGTGTGGGTGCGAGAATGTATCTGAGAGTGCATTGGTTCACGTATGATTGTCTAGTTTGTTGTGAGAGAGTTTATGGTGTGTGTGTGTGTGTGTGTTGATGTGACGTTTGGGTGGGTGTATGCGTCTGTGTTTGTGTGAGTTTGTATGTGTGTGTCAGTTGGAGTGTGGGGGGTCCGGTTTTCCGCCCCAGGGTACAATGATCGTCTGCCTGGGTGGTCTCTTTTCTGCTGACCCCCACCAATTGCTGGCCTTATGCTGCAGGGGATGAGGGCGGGCCGATGGGGTAGGCCCCGCTCTGCTCGTGTAGGGGTGGCAGACTGGGGGTGGGACCCACTCTGGGTGCGGGGGCATCTTCTAGCGGGCTCCCTACAGACCGTGGGTCCTCGGGCTCTACTCTTTCAGGCCGACCCTCCCACTGGGGGGAGTGTTTGCCCCGGGTTCTCATGGGGCGGACACGTTGACCCACGGTGGCCCACTCTGACCTCGGGTGCTGTCTCTGTGGCTGCTGCAGCTCTGCCTGGGGGGCTCTGTTTGGGGGGCTTGGGTCGCAACACCTGCCCTCCTGGAACTGAAGGTGTGTGGGCTCCCTGGTTGCTAGGATTCTTTCCTCTGCTTGTTGGATGGGCGTAGTGGCCGAGCCCCTCACATCACCCTGGCTTCCACAAGTGGCATTGTTCATGCACCAACGTCTGCCTCACCCTTTGGGTGAATAATATTAAGCTACAGCCTTACTAACGTTGTAGTGGGACACTTTCCAAATCCAACTGTAAGTATTACTGATACTTACAGTATCAGTATCAGCAAGCTGATAAAAATCAGGGTGCTAGTCTCGTTTTACCCACCAGGTGGCGCAAAGATGTGAGGTCAGACTGTATTTCCGACTGTATTTCTATCTGTGTCTGCACATTAAGCACAAAAAACGATGTCATGGTATTCTTTCATTTAATGTAGAGTAGTTCAATTTTAAATATTATAGATTATTATGCGTCTTTGCTCGCTAGTTAACACTACCGCTAGCTAGTGTTTGTTGTCAATTCCCGAAGCTGCTGATGTTTTTACACAGTTCCCAGGCCAGCCGAGAGACACAGTCCCTCCTCCAGCCAATCCAATAGAATAATATAAGTATAATAACATAAAATAGGAATCTATATTTATTCATCAATCTGTGTTATAAATGTATTTTATGTGTATATCTGTACTCGTCTTCTCAAACAAAACAAACTGGATTTTCGTTTTGTTTCGTCTTCTCTTGATATGAGCGACAAACGGAATTCAAGTGTTGTTTTTCAACACTAGGCACAGAGTTGGATTTAAAGCTGATTTTTCGTTTTGAGAAAAAAGCAGAGAACGAAAAACTAAGTCATTCTCTTGTTATAGCAGCGTTTAAGTTTAACCAAACTCTTAAAATTTACTCAGACCGCAATGACCCATAGTTTGCTCGGACGAAACGTGAGAGCTCAAATGACAGATGATGTGTCCAGATAGAGCTTGACCAGAAATGTATGCTTGTTAAATGCAGGCAACAAGAGAATTGGGGAAGTGGCGTCACGGTCTGAAGCAGACAGTGATGTGACGTTCCAACGATGGTGCTGAGGAGCCACTTATTCATAGGCAGATGACTTGGATTAAATTGTCAATGCGCGGTAGTGTTTGTTGTCAATTGCTGATGTCGCTGCTGTCTTTATACAGTATGTCCTCGTGTTTAAGTACTGTGTCGGGTCCGTGTACGTTCTAACAGTTTGATTTCCCCCTCCAGATGTCACGATCTGGGTCTTGGGTCTAGTTGTTTCCTGTTTTATTTTGGTAGTCTCCTGGTTTCTGTTCCTGTTTTAGCTTCACTCCCGGTTTACGTCTTGTCACAGCTGTCCTGGTCATTACCCACACCTGCACTTTATCAGTAATTAAGTCACTTTGTATTTAGCCACCACCTGTTGCCAAGGTCCCTTGCCAGATCGTTGTTCGTGTGTCGTCGTGCTTTCCCAGTTTCATTGTTCCTGCCGTGTCTTCGTGTTTCCTGGTTTTTTTGATGCTCGACCTTGTTACTACTGCCTGTTGCCGACCATTGCCTGCCTGACCACGATTCTACGCCTGATGTTTGGTATCGTACTCACCTCTCGTATCTGATCTGCGCCTGCTCCTGACTACGTCTCTGCCTGATCCCATTTAACCTGTTCGACCTCCTGTGTATGACCCTGCCTGGATTTGACTCTGCTTACTGGAATAAACCACACTCTTTAACGCCAGAAAATCGTGTATCGCGCTGTGCACGTGGGTCCTCTTCCGAACGAGCCCTGACAGAACGATCTGGCCAAACTTGGACCCAGCCAGCACTCAGCCGTCGCCCAGGTCAGTGACTGTTTTTGTTTCTTGTTTTTTTTTTGGCGGCGAGTCTCATTCACCTGCGAGGGAGTATGGAGTTCACCTGCGCCGAGCTACCCAGTGACCTACGTGCTTATTTTAAAATCATCGCGGAGGATTACCGACGGGCGATTAACCCGGAGAACCAGCGCAGCGCCGTGGAGGTGGCGATATTGACGCTGGAGGACGATGACAGCGCGTTAGAGCGCCCCAGTGTTCGTCGCCTCTATGAGCGGCTGTGCGCGAGGTACGATGAGTTAAGCGACGCGCTCCGCACCACGCCGGCGCCGGTCGCACCGCCGATGGTTTCGGTTTCCTCCTCCCAGCCCCGTCGGACCGTCGTGTCTGCACCAACCTGCCCAGCTCCATGGTTGTTCCGCTGGGAGGATTTCCTGCACTCACGCGGTCCCCCGTCTCCAGCCCAGCCGCGCGCTGTTCAGTCTCCAGTGCAGCCGCGCGCTGTTCAGTCTCCAGTTCAGCCGCGCGCTGTTCAGTCTCCAGTTCAGCCACGCGCTGTTCAGTCTCCAGTTCAGCCGCACGCTGTTCAGTCTCCAGTTCAGCCGCGCGCTGTTCAGTCTCCAGTTCAGCCGCGCGCTGTTCAGTCTCCAGTTCAGCCGCGCACTGTTCAGTCTCCAGTTTCAGTCGTGTTTTGCCCAGTCTCCAGCTCAGTCGTGTTTTGCCCAGTCCCCAGTTCAGCCGTGTGTTGCCCAGTCCCCAGTTCAGCCGTGTGTTGCCCAGTCCCCAGTTCAGCCGTGTGTTGCCCAGTCCCTAGTTCAGCCGTGTGTTGCCCAGTCCCCAGTTCAGCCATGCTCCGCTCAGGCTCCAGTCGCCGATCAGCCTCGCCATGCTCAGGCTCCAGTCGCCGTTCAGCCTCGCCACGCTCAGGTTCCAGCCCCAGTCCAGTCGAGCCCAGTCCAGTCGAGCCCAGTCCAGTCGAGCCCAGTCCAGTCGAGCCCAGTCCAGGTTTCAGCCCAGTCGAGCCCAGTCCAGGTTTCAGTCCAGTCGAGCCCAGTCCAGGTTTCAGTCCAGTCGAGCCCAGTCCAGTCGAGCCTAGTCCGGTCGAGCCCAGTCCAGTCGAGCCCAGTCCGGTCGAGCCCAGTCCAGGTCTCAGTCCGGTCGAGCCCAGTCCAGGTCTCAGTCCGGTCGAGCCCAGTCCAGTTCTCAGCCCGGTCGAGCCCGCTCCAGTCGAGCCCAGTCCGGGCTCTAGCCCCGCTCCAGTCGAGCCCAGTCCAGTCGAGCCCAGTCCAGTCGAGCCCAGTCCAGTCGAGCCCAGCACAGTCGAGCCCAGCACAGTCGAGCCCAGTCCCAGCACAGTCGAGCCCAGTCCCAGCACAGTCGAGCCCTGTCCCAGTACAGTCCAGTCACGCTCCTGTCCCGGTTCAGTCCAGTCACGCTCCTGTCCCGGTTCAGTCCAGTCACGCGCAGGTCTTGTCCCAGTCAGAGGACACCACCTGTCGAACGGGTGCTAGGCACACCCGATCAGGCCCGACGTCTGCTCCGTCGAGCTCGGCGGTTGCAAGCAGCCAAACCGGCTCCGGAGTAGACGCCGTATCAGTCGCTGCCGGCTCCAGTGGGGAGCCTGAGGGCAGCGCCGCCGGCTCTAGTGAAGTTCCCGTTCCTTTCGGCCAAGTAGATGCCGTTCCTGTCGGCCAAGTAGATGCCGTTCCTGTCGGCCAAGTAGATGCCGTTCCTGTCGGCCAAGTAGATGCCGTTCCTGTCGGCCAAGTAGATGCCGTTCCTGTCGGCCAAGTAGATGCCGTTCCTGTCGGCCAAGTAGATGCCGTTCCAGTTCCTGTCGGCCAAGTAGATGCCGTTCCAGTTCCTGTCGGCCATGTAGATGCCGTTCCTGTTCCTGTCGGCCATGTAGAGGCCGTTCCTGTTCCTGTAGGCCATGTAGAGGCCGTTCCTGTTCCTGTAGGCCATGTAGAGGTCGTTCCTGTTCCTGTAGGCCATGTAGAGGTCGTTCCTGTTCCTGTAGGCCATGTAGAGGTCGTTCCTGTTCCTGTAGGCCATGTAGAGGTCGTTCCTGTTCCTGTAGGCCATGTAGAGGTCGTTACCGTCCCTGGTCCGGTTCCCGTCGGCCCTGTAGCGGCCGTTCCCGTTCCTGTCACCCTCGGAGCCGCAGCGCCCGCCGGCCTCCAGGAGGAGGCGGCGCCTGCTGCAGCTCCTGCGGACCTCCAGGAGGAGGCGGCGCCTGCTGCAGCTCCTGCGGACCTCCAGGAGGAGGCGGCGCCTGCTGCAGCTCCTGCGGACCTCCAGGAGGAGGTCGCGCCAGCTGCAGCTCCTGCGGACCTCCAGGAGGGGGTCGCGCCAGCGGCAGCTCCTGCGGACCTCCAGGAGGGGGTCGCGCCAGCGGCAGCTCCTGCGGACCTCCAGGAGGGGGTCGCGCCCGTCGCAGTCCCGGCGGACCTCCAGGAGGGGGTCGCGCCAGCCGCAGTCCCGGCGGACCTCCAGGAGGGGGTCGCGCCCGTCGCAGTCCCGGCGGACCTCCAGGAGGGGGTCGTTCCCGTCATTGTTCCTGCCGACCTCCAGGAGGGGGTCGTTCCCGTCGCGGCTCCGGCCGCACCTGCATCGGTTCCTGGCGGCCCGGCTCCAGCCGCACCTGCATCGGTTCCTGCCTCGTCTCCACGTCTGTCGTCGTCTCTGGTTCCTGCCTCGTCTCGGTCTCTGCTGCCGGACGGGTGGCCTCGCCCTCGGCGCCTCCTGCTGCCTGGATGGCGCTGCCTCCTGCGGCGACGTCCACCTCGACCCCTCGGTCTCCAGGATCAGTGTCCGCCTGGAGGACATCGCCGTTCGGGGGGGTCCCCGTGGACGCTGGCCCAGCCCAAGGGCGCTGGGGGTGCCCCCCTGCCTCAGCGGCGGTTGAGCAGGATCTCGCCGCGTCCCCACCCTCCGTGAGGGACTCCCTGGACTCTGTGTTTTACCTGGTCGTGGACTTTGTTTTTGTCTTGTGGACATTCATGTTGGGTTCTCTTGATCATGGGACCAGTTTTTGTTTTGTTTTTTCTGGTTTGAGGCCCGTCCTTGTTTTGGGTTTTTGGTGGGTTCTCGGGTCTGTGTTCGGGCGTGGGTTTTGTTTGATGGGGGTTCCCGTTTTGCCCTCCCCCGGTCCGCCCTCCGCCCGCCCTGTCTGTGTTCTGTGCGGGTTGTTTTTGGTTCTGTCCCTCCGCCAGTCCTCCCTCCGCCCGCCCTGCTCGGGTTTGGTTTTTTTTTGGTTTTTTGGTCGTCTGGAATCCGCCCTTGGGAGGGGGGTACTGTCACGATCTGGGTCTTGGGTCTAGTTGTTTCCTGTTTTATTTTGGTAGTCTCCTGGTTTCTGTTCCTGTTTTAGCTTCACTCCCGGTTTACGTCTTGTCACAGCTGTCCTGGTCATTACCCACACCTGCACTTTATCAGTAATTAAGTCACTTTGTATTTAGCCACCACCTGTTGCCAAGGTCCCTTGCCAGATCGTTGTTCGTGTGTCGTCGTGCTTTCCCAGTTTCATTGTTCCTGCCGTGTCTTCGTGTTTCCTGGTTTTTTTGATGCTCGACCTTGTTACTACTGCCTGTTGCCGACCATTGCCTGCCTGACCACGATTCTACGCCTGATGTTTGGTATCGTACTCACCTCTCGTATCTGATCTGCGCCTGCTCCTGACTACGTCTCTGCCTGATCCCATTTAACCTGTTCGACCTCCTGTGTATGACCCTGCCTGGATTTGACTCTGCTTACTGGAATAAACCACACTCTTTAACGCCAGAAAATCGTGTATCGTGCTGTGCATGTGGGTCCTCTTCCGAACGAGCCCTGACACCAGAAAAGAGTCGTTTTAGAACGTTTTAAATCCAGATGACCTGTTAATTCGTCTGGACACGCCGGTAACACAGCATGTGGTTGTTTGGGTTGGCTGTCATTGCAAAGTCAGGACCACAGCTCCCAGTAAGTCCAGTAACTTCGTATTGTAACGAGAAACCCCCACCCCACTACCACACACGCTGTAAGGTTTGCATGTTCGCATGTTAGACGCCAGACGCGCGGTGTAAGAAAGTGAGACTCTTATTTTGAAACACAGTACAACGACGACAGGAAGCCGGTGCTCAAGGGCAATTTAAATAATGGATTTATACATCAACATCAGCTGAAATCAAGTCGTTTTCTAGTTAAATTGTGCAGAAGATAAAATACAAAGAACATCCGCTTCCTCGTTTCTCTCGAAAAACAGAATTTAATCACAGCACCGTGTTAAAAATGAATAAACAAGCTGGAAACAGTGTTTTCAAAACTAGACCCGGAATTGGATTTGAAGCTGTTTCCTGTTTTCTCGTTTTGAGGAAAAAATTGGAAAACGGGTAAACGTTTTCTCAGCTTTTATTCTGAGGGAGAAATCAAACAGTTGGAACATACACGGACCGTTTTCCCGTTTAAAAAAGGACAAACGACATTTATTCAAAGCAGTCTGTTAAATAGGATAAACGAGCTGAAAACTGTGTTTTCAAAACAAGATAAATAAATGGATTTAAAGCCGTTTCCCGTTTTCTCGTTTTGGGGAAAAACGAGTCGACTGTCGACTGTACACTACAGTAGTAGTAGTCCATCATGTAAAAATACAATATTCATATGATGTGTTTTGAGTGTACTACTAATTAAAAAACATCTGGCTTCTGAAAGCAATGGTCTTTTTCTTATAATCCTGAGATAAAAACCTTTCACTTCACTGCTTTTAAACGCCATTATTATGGACATTCACATAAAATCTGTAAGAGGATTTTATTTAATATAAATAAATACATTGGATTAAATCTTTCTCTATGGCGCGTCAGAACGTCAGGACTCAGCAGATCAACAACGCATTAATGCAGCACCTTGTTTGTTTTACATGTGCTTATTACTTACGATAAATGTTAACGTTTTTTACTGAATGATAACGAAAATAACTCCTGCTCTGCAGCATAAACCACTTTGACCACTTTTAAGGTGGTCACGTTAAACAGTCAAAACAGTAAGACATAGTCAATGTGTCCTTTAAACGGAAGCTCCAACATTATACTTTACCGTAATGACATTTACCACAATATCTGCAAAAAAACAAACTATTATTACACAGGCAACACAGTGGATTTGGAACTCGCTCTGCGTCATAAACATGGCGTCTGATGTTGATTCAGTCAATTCGCTCAGCTGCACCTAGTCTGTGGAACGCTCTACCAAAGCACACGAGAACGCCACAGACTGTGGAGCTTTCAAAGTCGGCAAAATCCAGAGTCACTGGATTTATTTGCGACATCTGATTCTCCCGCAGGAATAATATCATAATAAAATCGAACACTGTACGTGGGAGCGCGCACTCGGTTTGTCTAAGCATTGTTATAGGAAAAATTGTTTCTTCCCTATTCTATGCAGTTATTATATGATTTATGACTTATGTTCTGCAATTAATAGCTTATGTTTTGTCTTACTGTATGTATTTGACATTTCACCTAGATTGTTCAATGGTTGTCTCTGCCTGATAGACTCTCTGTCTGTTGAGACTTGGTGCTCCTTTCTCACAGATAGTTGGACGTCAGCAATGCAGGTGTGAGAATGTAAACATTTTCACACACACGGCGACAGGGAGGAGATGGTGCATGGGCTACAAAGGCGTTCAACCGTAGTCGGACAGAGAGGTTACAAGGCAGAAGCAACTTAAGGATCGTGTGCTCTTTGCATCACACCTTCATGGTGTGTGCACTGATCTCCCCAGCTGGTTTTTGGTTTGTTGATGTGCACGATCAACATCCATGTTTTTTATTTGCTTTCCCCATTATTTTTATTTTCCTTAATTTTTATAATAAATCTCACAAAAGACAACTCTCTCATCTGCCTCTTTATGGGAAATTTCCACCACAGCATACAATACAGCTGCTTATTTCGGTTTTGAACTGCCATAACTTGGAAATACTACTATACTAAATACTATAATTGTCTGCTAAATAATACAGGCAGGCAGCCCCATTAATCATTTGTTATTATCTTGTATGGCAAAATATAAAAATGTTCAGTAATTACAACTTCTGCTTCCACCGAGATTCGAACCCGGGACAAAAAACTGACACATCAAGGCTGTTAAACAATAACTAACCATTACACCACGGAGGCATTGATACATAATTCTACATGGGCCTACATAACATGAGTATAGGACAGCGTCATAGGGGCCGGTGTGGGGGCTGATCGCCACCTACAGGCCAAAAAGACATAACACAGCTACAACGCGCTAAAAACCAAGTGATACCGCGCTGCAAATGAAAGCTGATTGCCGTAAAGGCTGACACCTTTAAGTGCTACCACTGTATTGCATGTATTGTATTGTATGTATTTCTGTATGTCCCACTTCCTATGTACCAGTTCTAGTTCTATTGGTGACCTTGCCTTGTCTTGCCTGCTCCCTTGATTCTGGTTTTGGACCCTGATTGGATCACCGATTGCCTGATCCCTGTTTGTGCCGCTGCTATCATCTATGTAAACCTGTGTACCGGCCCTTGTCTGCCTGACCATGAGCCTTATTAAATCCTTTCAACTCCGAGCCTTGTCCGCACTGTGCACTTGGGTCCTACACCACACCGCATTCCTGAAAACGTGACTCATACTTTTCACCTCCAACCTCGGCAGCACAGTCTGCAACCTTCAAAATTAGGCGTTGAAGCAGTAAAAAAACATTGTCAGCGGCAGCTCAAGTCACGTCACGTGTTTCATCATAGAAGTTTGAATCTTATGTTTTCTTATCTAATTATCTGATCAAATGTGTACCACATATGTGGGAATTGGTTATTATACAGTCAAACTGACCAGACTGTCCATTAAAGCACCTACTCAACAAAAAGCCTCCAATAAAACTAGTCAAAAGATGTTCTTTAATGTTGTCAAGCTACAGTCACAGTAAGAGTAGTAGACAGGATATTTGTGTTCGAGGACATAACTACCTGTCTGAAAAACAAGTTTTTGTATTTTTTGTTTGGACTAAACAGACATACAATAGAAATTACATTTTACCCATTAACACACACATGTAGAATACATGTATGGTGTAATTCTTGACCTGTTCTAATGTTTACATGCTTACTGTAAGTCCTGAGCTGCTTCTCTCTAATCCAACAGCTTTATAAAGCCCAGATGGCTGGTGAACCCCACCGCTGAGTCTGTCCACTCCATTTGACTTTAAGTGGTGTCTCTGTTTAGTAGAGGACTGAAAACTGGGTGTTTACTTCAGGGCACAGGGCAAAAGCAAAATCCCTATGAGAATTGTGAAGTCGGGAATGCGTTTAACACAGCAGATCAATAATTCATTAACGTCTCCCTAAACTGCTCAGTTTAAGATGGACACACCAATCAACCAGGTGCAGTTCAAGCCTAAAGCAAAGCTGCATTACATCTGCTTCTTAGGTGGACTAACGTGACAAAAGAAAAATTCAATTTTTCCTCCATCATCTATCCATCCATCCATCCATTCATCCATTCATTTTCTACCGCTTATTCCCATGCGGGTCGCGGGTGGTGCTGTCTTTGAGTGAGAGGCGGGTACACCCTGAACAGGTCGCCAGTCCATCGCAGGGCATTTTCATCACTAAAATTATTTTTCATACATGTAGGATCAGAAGCAGAAAGTCAGTGCCATTAAAAAGAGAAACAACAACACACAGGCTCAAATCTCTAATCTATATAAAGATGTTAATTTATTGCGTAAAAAATCCCTACAAGTAACTGAGCCGCAAAACCAGAAACTGTACAAATAAGCAAGAGTAATCAGCAGGAACTGACCCACAGGTTAGACAGGTCTAGACTCATGGGCTGTGTGGATGTCATCCCTAATTTTGTAATTGACTTTCCAGGTTCTGGGACAATGATTGTACAGCAACAAACCCTATTGTGTTTAGAAAAGACTGTGACTTCTGAGAATAATGTTGAGTCACTGTGGTGTCAGTCTGTGCTAATGTCAGAACTGTCCTGGACTACGTATGTTCTGCTGCCAAGCAACAGAACATTCTGCTGGGAAAGTCACGTAAAAATAAAAAAAAATAAAAAATAAGGGTAAAAATAAGGTGCTTGCATTCACACCAGTGGACATATTTGACTCATGCCGGAGGACTAAGAGGATTCTCCATGTACACACAGAAATATGTATCCTCACTTAGGGAAATGTGATGAATTATTTAAATCTTCTCTACTTCATAATGCAGAACTCACTTCAGCCCTATATCAGTGTGGTGCCCGGTTTCCTTTTTCATGTGTGAATCTGGAATGGATGTGTTATTTCTCCTACTCTGGAATACTAGCAATGGCACCTGCACGGGCCATTTCATTCATGACCAATAGAAGAACACAATGAAGCAGGTTTTGTGTTTATTTCAAAAAATATGTCCTTCTCATACACAGTATACAATAAATAGTTTGTATTATAAATATGTCTGAGCAAAAAATTAAACTATTTTTGTATACATCAATAATAACATTTTATTTTAATGACACAATTATGGTATTAAATAGTTTTACACAGTTATCTTGTTTAAATTAATGAATATTTTCATTTATCAGAGAGCAAATTTATTTTTAAAAGTGGAATCTATGCCGACATTTGTCTGGTACCTTATATTGGACAATATTTAATCAATCACTTAACTAATTAGTCTGATTATTTGTAGATTTGCTATGTTTTTCACTTACCACATTGTCATGCATTTTTCTTTATTCAGCCAGTTAGTATTGATTTTTAATTACAAACTATGCACATCTGGCTAACTAGCTTCCTAACTATAGTTGTTTGTTACATTAAATCCTGGAATAATTAATTTATCACTGAACAGGTCATAAAATATTATCTGCTCAAAGTACACTGACTACTGAATGGCTTTATTAAATCTGGCTTTTGTGATCCAGTCACAGCTTAAGCTCAACCATGTAAATATATGGAATCAATAAAACAGACTTCCTAACCAGAATCTGTCTGCACCAATACTGTGAGAAATAATAGTCCAAAATTACTGGACAGAGAAGATGTCGTGCAGGTTTCATTCACAGTAAGATACAATTACAACTATGTATACTGTGTATATTGATATTTATGAATTTGGTGAGGACCAAATCACATGTCACTCTGCTGCACCTTGTCATAAAATGTCAATGGTAATTGTAGGCTGAGGACAGTAGGATTAATGTAACTGAAGATTGATGATTTGTGTTAGCTGTGTGTTTTAGTCAGAGAAAATCAGTTTGCTTTTGCCTGAGGTCAAACTCTACAAGCACACACCTGAACTCACTGTAGTTGGAACATACAGTCTTATCTCTATAGGATGCACATTTAGCAAGTATTTGTGCAATAGCATAGAGTTTCATGATTTAGACTTACATGACTTTATTTTATTTCTGTGCAAACTGGGCATTGTCACTATGGTACCGGAATGTGTGCTGTGTGAGGTAAATAGAAACAAAAGCTCAGGGTTGATATATTTATAAACTCAACATTACATAAGCATTACACAAATCCAATTCCTGATAGAAACGCTGAAAAAATAACAAATAACAACATGCTGTCATTCAGTGTAGTATTGACTGACTCCCTTAGGGCTGTGTCTCATCCACAAATCAAACAGTGGTGATACTGATGCCGGTTTGGTTAGTGGACTGTCTGGATTCTGCAGTAAAGATGGGCTCAGTGTACTGGCAGGTTAGCGTGTCTCTTCAGCTCAATGCAAGCTGCAGTTTGTTTCCTCAGCAGAATTGTGTGGTTACTGACAGTGTTTTCTCGGGTTTCGGTCATTATTAAACATTGGGTGTCACTTTTTTGAAGCATACTTTGACACAATGGGATGTTCTCATTGCAAGATGCTACAGCTGTTAGCTATGTGTATCGTGACTGTGCATAGTGCCTGCAGATATCTTATGATGTCACCCTGAAAAAGTATTTGTAATAATCCTAAACATAATAATGAATAAATGGAGCAGTTATTTTAGGTTGACACATAATAACTATAAAGGGTCCAAAGATTAAACAAAAATTGATAGTTATTGTTTTCCTATGCAAATGATATCATTTTACTGACTCCAGGTTAGCTGCTTTCACATAAATTTTGAGTTACACCCAGTGTGTCTGTTGCATTGTTTTAACTGTGACATATTTAAAAGAAAAAAACTAAATCTAAAGCAATGTTCACATGTCCATCCTCACTGCAAAATTAATCCACATCTGCATCGCTGTTCTCTCAGAGCTTTGATAAAAGGGGCCGCAGTATAAAGGCAGGTTTGGTACCGGAAATCATCAGGCATCATCCTACATGGCATCTGTACGACCTTGTAGATTGTAGCTAACACCGACATGAATGCGCTCACACTCCACCATTCAGACATCCGCTCTGATCTGGTCCCGGCAAGCAGCACTCACCAACGCAAAAACACTGCAGACTGGCGACGAGGGCAGCGGCTACACCGAACCCTGGTGTTTTGATCAGCATGCTGACACGCTTAACGAGGGCTGGCCGTAACACCGTACCGATCACCTCGGGGATCCCATACCAAAACATCGTCAGCGTTATTTCGGATGGCCAATTAGTAAATTTCGGTGGAATTCGCGTCGGCTCAAGGGCAAGCAGAAACCAGGATTAACCCAGCGACAGCGGAGGAAACGGTTAGCAGGCTGAGGACTCGGATGCGGTCGCTATTATGCAATGCTAGCGGAAATGATTCCGTATTGGCACATGCCAGGGACAGAGGGCTGCAACACAATAGGGAATAAACAACAAATTCCGCATTCATTCGGGCGCCAGGTGGTTGCAAAGAATGCAATGTAAAGGGTCGCCCGAAATTTTGCGCCCTGTATTTTTTTTCTCGTTTTCTAAATGGAATAACGCGTTAGTTAGATTTCGCTATCCGAATTAAAGCATATATGTTCTTACCCGGGCCGCCATCTTCACGGTTGGGCTAGATCAGGGATGCAGCTCGGGTCAATGATGAGGACAGCGCGGACAGTGAGCGGAAAAGATCGGCAGCAGACGGGTTTATAAGCTGCAGCGCACCGGACCCTGATTGGCTGATTCAAGCGGAAACGTGCTGACGGGGCGGCCACCATTATTATCTCGCGTGTGGATGAGGAGGGTCATTCGTGTACATCTCTTTCCGCATTTTCTGCTCAATCGTGAGGAACACCCATGTTACCGCCTCTATGCGAAGATGCTTGAATTACAGGTAACGTGAGAAAGTTGGCGCGTCTGCTCTGCTGTGCTTTTTTAACGAGAATCGGTGTGTGTCCACTGAACCTATTTTCTCAAAATATATTCAAATCTATTTTATTTCTGCTTCCACCTACCATCTCACTTTAATATAGCAGATTTCATTGTTGTTAGCATCCGATAGTTGGCATCAAGTTTGCTCCTTCAGCACCATGGACAGCGCCACCACTGCACAAACAGTTTGTTGAGTCAACAACTGTTCAATAACTGAAAACAAAAAAAAAGCAATAAACCTAATCTATGTAGCCACAGGAGGTGCAAGCCAGTGACTCCTGTGCTAAATAGAGAGGGACAGGACAGACATTAAACTTGCCAAAAACAATCATGCGAATTGCCCATAGGAATTTTATACTGGATCAGTCATGCCCCAAAGACCACTACCAATGCTGTTAACCTACAGGGTGCAGGTGGAAATAGGACTACTGTTTGTTGAAGAAGGAGAGGAGGCAGAAGGTTTTGTGGAAGAGAAGAGGAAAGTCAGGAGCATAGATTGGGACTACGGGACTCTTAATGTTGGCACAATGCCAGAGAAAGGCAGAGAGCTGGCAGCCATGAGGCAGAGAAGGAAGGTAGATGTACTGTGTACAGGAGATGAGGTGAAAGGGAAGCAAAGGACGTAGTATTGGAGAAGGATACAAACTTTTCTACCATGGTGTGGATAGGAAGAGAAACGGGGTAGGAGTGATCCTGAAGTGGGAGTTCAGTTCAGTTCAGTTCAATTAAAGTTCAATTAAATTCAATTTTATTCATATAGCGCCAAATCACAACAAAATTATCTCAGTTTGTGAACAAAGAACCTATTAAACTTGTCTACCACGTCCTCCATTCTATTAACCGATGTATCATGATCCACAAAATATTGAGGGTATTTGTATTTAATATATTCCAAGTGCCTCTCATGTTATTTTTATTATCCTCTAATAAATTGGAGTAATATTGTTTCTTACATCTCATTATCTCAGTTAATTTGTTCTTATAAGTCTTACAGTATATTTTTCTTCCGCCTTCTTTGATCTGCACTTTATGTCTTCCTTATATAATGCATTCTTCTTTTTACATGCATTCTGTAGTCCTTTACTCATCCACGGTTTCCCACTGTAATTCCTGTTGTTTTTATACTGCGCTCTAGGGCAGTTTTTGTCATATATATTTAAAAATTGCTCAAATGCCGTGTCTAAGTCTCCCTCTCTACAAACTGATTCCCAATCCTGCACCATAAAGAAAATATTAGTTTTTTGCTTCTCTTTACTATACTGGCAGATATAACCCGAAAATACTGGTAGATGATCACTAATATTATTTATAAGTAGTCCACTAGTCATTGTGTTATCAATATCATTGGTAAACATATTATCAATTTGTGTTGCATGCTGGGTTGTTATTCTACTTGGCTTTGTAATTTTGGGGTATAAACTGCAGCTATACAGTTCAATTCATTTCAACTCAATTTTATTTATATAGCGCCAAGTCACAACAAAGTTATCTTAAGGCACTTTACAAGGTAAGGTTTAAGACCTTACATGACTAAACCAAACAAATCCCACATATAGCAAGCTTTAATTGTACTAATTATAATTTACCGTACCAGCATCAGTGGAGAGGAAAAACTCCCTCTCTAATGAGGAAGAAACCTCCAGCAGAACCAGGCTAAATGTGGGCGGCCATCTGCCTCGACCGGTTGGGGTGAGGGGATAGACAGAGAGAAAAGCACAGCAACAACAAAAAAGCAACAACAGAGCACAGGCAGGATGGTTGGACCAGGGACTGGATACAGGCAGGATGGCTGGATCCACAGCTGCCCATCACAGACAAAGCACTGAGTCTAATGATACCTGTAGGTGAGGACAAAGTGGGGGGTGGGGGGAGAAGCACAACTACTGAAAAGAAAGAAACAAGGTTAGTTAAACATGGAATAATGATAGAAGGTTATTGGATAGAAGAATTAGAAGGAAACAGAGGAGCTCAGTGTATAAAGTCCCCCAGATGTCTATGTCTATTGCAGCTTAACTAAGAAATGGTTCCTGTGACTAAAAATTATTGCCAGTTTACCTGAACCATCTCTAACTATAAGCTTTATCAAAAAGGAAGGTTTTAAGCCTGATCTTAAAGGTGGAGAGTGTGTCAGCTTCTCAAACCTGAACAGGGAGCTGGTTCCAGAGGAGACGAGCTTGGTAGCTAAAAGCTCTGCCTCCTGTGCATTTAAGGACTCACAAGGAACCACAAGTAGCCCAGCGCTCTGAGAACCAAGCGTTCTGCTGTGAGCATAAGGAACTATGAGGTCTTGAAGTTAAGAAGGAGCTTTATGATTAAGGGCTTTGTAGGTGAGTAGGAGAATTTTAAATTATATCCTACATTTTACAGGCAGCCAGTGCAGAGAAGCTAATATAGGAGAAATGTGATCTCTCTTTCTAAGTCCCATCAGGACTCTGGCTGCAGCATTTTGAATTAGCTGTAGGCTTTTTAAGGAGCTGTTAGGACATCCTATGAGTAAGCAGTTACAGTAGTCCAGCCTAGAGGTAACAAATGCATGGATCAGTTTCTCTGCATTGCTCTGAGAGAGGAAGTTGAAAGTAGGCAGTTCTGGAGATTTGTTTAATATACGATGTAAAAGAGAGATCCTGGTCAAAGATAGCACCAAGGTTCATTACAGTAGAATCTGAAGCTAATGTTATGTCATCCAAAGTAACTATCTTAAAAGTGTCTCTCTGTGATTATTAGGCCCAATAATAAGAACCTTGGTTTAATTTGAATTTAGTTGAAGGAAGTTTTGGGACATCCAGAATTTGATGTCTTTTAAACAACATTGAATTTTGACTAGTTGATCTGTTTCATTTGGCTCCAAGGACAGATATAGCTGAGTATTATCTGCATAACATAGAAAAATTATAGAATGCTTCCTAATAACCTAGAGGAGAAATGTATCATATATAGGCTGAACAGAATTGGACCAAGCACAGAACCCTGCGGAACGTTATAGCTAATCCTTGTGCATGTGAAGGATTTGTTATTAACATGAACAGACTGGAATCTGTTCAAAAAATAGAATTTAAACCATCCCAGTGCTGTTCCTTTAATTCCGATTCTATGTTCTAGTGTCTGTAATAGAATGTTATGATCAATTGTATCAAATGCAGCACTAAGATCTAACAGGACAAGGACAGAAACCATTTGACCATTGTCTGAAGCTAATAGAAGATCATTAGTGACTCTAACCAGAGCTGTTTCTTTGCTATGATGTTTTCTAAATCCCGAATAAAAATATTAGTACAGGTTATTCCCACTCAGGTGGTCGGATAATTTCTTTTAAGAATCTTAGAGATAAATGGTCAATTTGAAATTGGCCTATACTTAGCTAGTTCTCCAGGATCCAGAATAGTTTTTTTCAATAAAGGTTTGACCACAGCCACCTTAAAAGCCTGTGGTACGTTGCCTATTAGTAAGGATTGGTTGATTTGATTTAATATGGGCAAGCCGATTAAAAGCAAAACTTCTTTAAGTAATCTGGTTGGGATTGGGTCTAAAAGACAAGTGGACGACTTGGAAGAGTTGATTATTGAGGTTAACTCCATTTGAGTTATGGGGAAGAAGCTGTCTAGGTAAGACAAATTTAAAGTTGATGGATCTAGAGGGTGATTTCTGTCATTTGGGGGAAATTGCTGCTGAATTTTTTCTCTAATGGTGATAATTTTATTAATAAAGTAGTTCATAAAGTCATTGCTGCTGAGATTTAAGGGGATAGTAGACTCAACACAGCTATGACTCTTAGTCAGCCTGGCTACAGTGCTAAAAAGCTGGGGTTGTTTTTTCGAGCAGCACAAAGTGCTTTTTATATATTATTAGACTGTCCTCCATGCAATGCAGTTTACATTCATTTTGTTGGAACGCCACTGCCTTTCTAGTTGTTGGGTCCTGTGCTTTAGGCTGCGTATTTCTTTGGAGTTATACCATGGAGCCAACCTCCTCTGATTTACTGCCTTCTTCTTCAGAGGAGTCACCACCCAACCAGCAAAAGATTATGAAATCATCTGCTTGAATCTGGCAACAGCATCGTCTGATAAACATCTTCTATAGTAAATTTTCTTTCCAGCTGCTGCAAGGTCAGGTATGTTAAATTTAAGGGTTAATAAGAAATGGTCCGATAACTGAGGGGTTTGGGGAAATTATCAATTTCAACCCCATATGTCAGGACAAGATCGAGGGTATGATTAAAATGTTGAGTGCGTTGATTTACCTTCTGAGTAAAACCAATAGTGTCTAATAAGGAGTTAAAATCAATGCTGAGACAGTTGCTGTCAACATCTACATGAATGTTAAAGTCTCCCACTACAATAACTTTATCTGTGCTAAGTCAGATAATAATTCAGAAAAATCAGTTAAGAACTCTGAATATGGAGCAAGAGGATGGTAAACAATACAAAACACAACTGGCTTCTGGGTTTTAGAGCCTGGGTGAGAAAGGCTCAGATGAGTTATAACTATGTTTAGGTTTAGGAGTACTTAATAAATCTGAGTTATAAATGGCTGCTACTCCTTCACCTCTACCTGTACTTCTAGGAACATGATAGTTGATGTGACTCATTGGAGTCGACTCCTTTAAACTAACTCACAGTCTCTCCGTCCAGCGTGGGATGAACAGAAAGACTGTGAGACTGCATAGAGACTGTGTCTGCTCTTCTAATCAGCCCAGCCCAGCCCAGCCCAGCCCAGCCCATTGGAGTCACCAATGATCAGAGTGGGTATCTCAGCGGGTGTGTCGCTGAGTGGGGAAAATCAGTTTGAAACGTGAAGCGGTTGGTGGTGAACTGTGGGGACCTGCCTAAACCTACGTTTCTTACGAGCGCTCACCCAATCATTACCCAGCTGCCTGAGGCCTGCCGAGGGACTGGTAGCAGCTAAGCTAGGAAGCTCCGTACTGGCTAAAGGAGCCTGGCTAGCTGGCCTGTTTTCCTAGCCGAGACCAAGTCTAACAACATACCATTACCATCACTAAAGAAGGCAGAGGATAAGCTAAACATAAAACAAACTGAGCACCGAACAGAGCGAGAGGGAGAGGAAAAGGGGGAAGGCATAGCAGGAAAGTAATAACAGTAAAGATTAGCAGAGGTGGTGCGGTGGGTAGCACTGTCGCCTCACAGCAAGGAGGTTCTGGGTTCGATTCCCGGAGGCGGCCCTGGTGCCTTTCTGTGTGGAGTTTGCGTGGGTTCTCTCCGGGTTCTCCGGCTTTCCTCCCACAGTCCAATTAGGTTGATTGGCCCTGCGATGGACTGGCGACCTGTCCAGGGTGTACCCTGCCTCTCGCCCGTAGCAGCTGGGATAGGCTCCAGGGAGTAAGCGGTTAAGAAAATGGATAGATGGATTAGCAGAACGTTTAATGATTAAAAATGCTTACCATCGATAATATTTAGAAGAGAGCAGAGAGTAACGGCGTACACACAATCGGCAACAATCCTCACTAAAGCTTACCTTCAGTCAGCCAATCCAACCCCAGTGTGTTAATGAACATCTTTGTTCCTGTGCTTATTAGGATTTAACAGATCTATATTGATTTCACCACATATGAACATTAATCTATGACTAAATGTAAAGTAATTTTCTTCCATCCAGTCATTAAGGTTTTCAATGCTGGCTCCAGATGTCCTATATATGCAACTTATTAAAACATTTCTTGGGTATCCGTTTAATCAGAAACCACAATGAACATTATCTCCCCTCTCTTCTTCCTCAGAGCCGTCGTGTAGTCTTCATTAATGTAGATGTTAGATCCTTTAAGTTTTTTTGCCTGTTGCAGTGTGTGCCTATCTTTCTCTTTAATCAGCTTTACCACCACAGCCCTTAGTCCACGGTCAAAATGATTCCCAACTTTGTGAGCCTGCTTCATCTCAATATCATGTTGAATTTGGATTTTATCCTTTAGTATTTTCTTCACCTTACGTTCCACTTTTGTCCAGCTTTCTACAGCTGTCTCATTGATTTCCTCGAAGATAAGTTGTTTTTTTTTTACTTGGATTGTGCTTCCAAATACTCTATTTTATCTGTTGTGGTTAAAAGACTCTTACCAGTATTGCAATCAGCCATTATATGGGAAAAATTGTCTCTTCCTTATTTCTATGTGTCTTCCTTACTTCTATGCAGTTATTATATGATTTATGACTTGTGTTCGGCAATTAATATCTTATGTTTTGTCTTACTGTATGCATTTGACATTTGACCTACATTGTTCAATGGTTGTCTCTGCCTGAGAGACTCTCAACTCTAGCTCCCAAACCCAAGGTCGGGGAGTTGTGTCTCTGTCTGTTGAGACTTGGTGCTCCTTTCTCACAGATAGTTGGACGTCAGCAATGCAGGTGTGAGAAAGTAAAAATCTTCACACGCACTGCGACAGGGAGGAGATGGTGCATGTAAGTTGATTGGGTTAGACAGACATTCCACCCTAGTCGGACAGAGAAGCTAAAAGGCAGAAGCAACTTGAGGATCGTGGGCTCTTTGCATCACACCTTCGTGGTGTGTGCATGTCACGGCGCTCTAGGTAGCGGACCCACACGCACAGCGGAGACAAGGCTCAGTGAACAACAAGAGTTTATTCGAGCTCGTGGTCAGGCAGGCAAGGGTCGGTACACAAAGGCAGCGGTTTTCAGTACAGGCAAGGATCTGGCAATCGGTGGGCAAAGAACAGGCTCGGGTCGAAAACACAGCAATCCAAAACTCCAGCAACGGTACAGACGAGGGCAAGGCAAAAAACACGGTCAAGACGGCAGACAGGAACTGGTGCACGATAGACTTACAGGCAGAACGCTGGAGAGTTGTCACGGGTGGATGAACAAACAATCTGGAAGTATAAGAAAATAAAGCAGGAAGTGAGTCCAGAACTGTGACAGAACTCCCCCCTCCCGGGCGAATTCCCAGGCGCCCAAAACGCGCAAGGCAGACTAGCAGGGTGGGTGGAGGGAGGACAGGAGGCGGGCCAACACAAGGCATGAAATAACAGAAATCAGAACCGAGTCTATAAGGGTGAAGTCCATAATCTGGATGATTACAAAGTTCAGGCAATCCCTCAAGGAGGGTGGTGACGAGGAGAGTCACGGCCGTGCAGCCGCCAGGCCGAGACGGCACATCTTATGCCCGAAGACAAGGCTAGAGTTCTAGGAGGCCGGCGTCGAAACAAGACGCCTCCAGCGGCCCAACACATGTGCTGGTGCTCTCCAGACCGGCGGTGCTCTAGGGGGCTGAGGAGGCGCGGTGGTCGGCAACGGCAGAGGCCGCGCCATCTTCATGGCAGGAAACAGCGACCTCCAGCCAGGGAGTCGCATCCGGAACCGGCCAGCCGAGGCAGCCGACGACGCAGGAGGCAGCGCCATCCCCGCTACAGGATGCGCCAAGGACCTGACCCTCCGTCAGGCAGGTGAGGCGAGAGCCGGCGGAAAGCCGGGAACAGCGACGGGGACAGACGTGGAGACGAGGCCTGACGTGGAGACGAAGCCGGAACCAGAGACAGGAACACATGTGGAGACGAGGCCGGGACCGGAGACGAGGACAGACGTGGAGACGAGGCCTGACGTGGAGGCGAAGCCGGGACCAGAGACGGAGGCAGACGTGAAGACGGAGCCGGGACCACGGACGGAGG
Organism: Betta splendens; assembly: GCF_900634795.4. NCBI lineage: Eukaryota > Metazoa > Chordata > Actinopteri > Anabantiformes > Osphronemidae > Betta > Betta splendens. The sequence goes on from NC_040888.2 coordinate 15,089,705, forward strand.
CAGACGTGGAGACATGGCCGGAGCCGGACCACCAGGAACCGATGCAGACGCGGCCGGAGCCGGGCCACCAGGACCCAATGCAGGCGCGGCCGGAGCCGGGCCACCAGGAACTGATGCAGATTCTGCAGGCGCCAGACCACCAGGAGCGGAGACGGGCGTTGCCGGGACCGGACCACCAGGAGCTGAGATGAGCGTGGCCGGGACCGGACCACCAGGGGCTGAGACGAGCGTGGCCGGGACCGGACCACCAGGAGCTGAGATGAGCGTGGCCGGGACCGGGCCACCAGGAGCTGAGATGAGCGTGGCCGGGACCGGACCACCAGGGGCTGAGATGAGCGTGGCCGGGACCGGACCACCAGGGGCTGAGACGAGCGTGGCCGGGACCGGACCACCAGGGGCTGAGACGAGCGTGGCCGGGACCGGACCACCAGGAGCTGCACCTGCACACATTGGCCCAAAAAACACAGGGACCAGGAGCGGGCCGACCACCTCCTCCGGGAGGGTGGCAGGAGACAGAGCTGGACCGACCTCCTCCGGGAGGTCGGCAGGAGGCAGAGCTGGACCGACCTCCTCCGGGAGGTCGGCAGGGGCTGCAACAGGCGATGCGGCGGGACCGACCCCCACCTGGGGATCGTCGGGAACTGCGGCCTCCGAGGAGCCGACAGTGGCAGGAACTAGAACTGCGGCCTCCGAGGAGCCGACAGTGGCAGGAACTAGAGCGGCATCCTCCTCCGAGGAGCCGACAGGAACTAGAGCGGCGTCCTCCTCCGAGGAGCCGACAGGAACTAGAACGGCGTCCTCCTCCGAGGAGCCGACAGGAACTAGAACGGCGTCCTCCTCCGAGGAGCCGACAGGAACTAGAACGGCGTCCTCCTCCGAGGAGCCGACAGGAACTAGAACGGCGTCCTCCTCCGAGGAGCCGACAGGAACTAGAACGGCCGCTACTTGGCCGACGGGAACAGGGACTGGAACGACCTCTACTTGGCCGACGGGAACAGGAACTGAGGGAGCAGGGTCTGCCTGAGCGGCGTCTGGAGCGGGGACTGGATCTGCCTGAGTGGCAACAGGAGAGTGAGCTTGGCTCGACTGAGCGGCAACAGGAACGTGAGCTTGGCTTGACTGAGCGGCGACAGGAACGTGAGCTTGGCTTGACTGAGCAGCGACAGGAACGTGAGCTTGGCTTGACTGAGCGACGACAGGCTCTCTCTCCGGTGAAGCAGGAACAGCTGATGAGACGCTGGCGGGCGCCGCGCGCAGAGCGTGTGCCAAATCCCTCCGCACTACCTGGAGCCCCTCAAAAAGCGTCTGCACTCCCGGGTAGTCAAGCCACCAGAATTCCTCCTCCAGGATAGCAATAGCCTGTTTTATGACACAGAGCCGCACCTTCAGACTGGGGGCTTCCGCGTAATTCTTTGCAAGCTCCTCGAAGCACCAGCGGAGGTCCTCCGGCAGCCTCGAGCAGGTAAACACCATCGCGACTCTGCGTTGTCCAAGTACACAAAACAAAAATCCCTTGCAGGCCTCAAACAGATGCAAGACGCCGGCTGGGTCCGAGTCTGGCCAGATTGTACTGTCACGGCGCTCTAGGTAGCGGACCCACACGCACAGCGGAGACAAGGCTCAGTGAACAACAAGAGTTTATTCGAGCTCGTGGTCAGGCAGGCAAGGGTCGGTACACAAAGACAGCGGTTTTCAGTACAGGCAAGGATCTGGCAATCGGTGGGCAAAGAACAGGCTCGGGTCGAATACACAGCAATGCAGAAACTCCAGCAACGGTACAGACGAGGGCAAGGCAAAAAACACGGTCAAGACGGCAGACAGGAACTGGTGCACGATAGACTTACAGGCAGAACGCTGAAGAGTTGTCACGGGTGGATGAACAAACAATCTGGCAAGGTGCTGGGCTTAGAGGTGGTGCTTAAATACTAATGAGAACACAGGTGAGTAATGATTGATAGAATACAGCTGGTGATATCACGTGACTGCAAAGTAAAGCTAAAACAAAAGTGACAAGACAAAACCGGAAGTATAAGAAAATAAAGCAGGAGGTGAGTCCAGAACTGTGACAGTGCACTGATCTCCCCAGCTGGTTTTTGGTTTGTTGATGTGCACGATCAACATCCATGCTTTTTATTTGCCTTCCCCATTATTTTTATTTTCTTTATTATTTCAATAAATCGCACAAAAGGACAACTCTCTCTCATCTACTTCTTTATGGAAAATTTCCACCACAGAAATTGGCGTTGTCGGCAGGATCCCGCAGCAGGTCGTCTGGACGGTGTGACCAGGGACGATAGTCCTGAGGACTAGAGTCGCTCAGCCTCCAAACCTCTACAGACATTCAGAGCTGGGAGGACTGCTCACCCATCTGGATCTCCTCTGACGAGATCCACGAACTCAGATTCAAACTCAAATCCTAATTTGTCTCGGCTCGGTGAGAGAAATTCCTTTGATTCGGGAAAAAACAAAAAGATTGGAACTTTTATTTTTATTTTAGCTGAAACATTTCAATTGGTTGAAAAAAAAAAAGAAAAGAAATATTCGATTTTGTTGAAACACTAAATTTGATTAGGAAAATTAATTAGATCCAGAAAAAAAAAAAAATCCCAATACTACATGTTATTAATTAGGTGAAAGTCTGCTCTGGGTGGTGAGACGTCGGTTGCTAAGGGTTGGCTCGTGGAACCGAGCTTCCGTCTGTACTGAGGATACAGACATGTTTTTTTGATCTGTGCGTGGTCCACATGTGGGGGACTGAGTATAAAAGACGGCTTCTGAAAGAGGGAGCGCATTCGCAGAGTGAAGTATTTTCAAGATACGAGGGACCCGGGCCTAGAGGGGCCTAACGTTGAGGAAATACTTCGTGAAAGGCTCTGTCGCCAGATCAGGTTGGTTCCCTTTTTACGGAGGAAAATTTGAGTCTTCACCACCAGACAGCAACCGTACAAAATTAAAGGTAATTAAAGTAAAAAGTAAATATGGTTTTTAGTGCATTTCATGTTTCCATGAGTGGGAAACTGGTTATGGGTTCAAAAGGAGAATCACTTAGTGTAAAAGACATATGCACCTTTAAAAGAAAAGTTAGATACAAAAGAAAAGATTTGAAAAAGCAAAACTATCAAAACTAAACCCCTAAAAGAAACAAAAGAGTGATGAGAGTAACAGAAAAAAAGGAGATAACAACTCTGGGGAAGAATTGTTTGCACTCTGCCACACACACCTATATCATGTCAAGAGCAAATGCTCCCATTGCCTAATGCTCCTAATGCAGAACTGAGCGCGATGAGGGTAAATCCGGATCTGGACTCCTTTCCCACCATCAGCAGAAGAACCGAAGGAGAAGAAGCGCCTGATCAACAACCAGAACAGGATGGAAGGTCTGATACCACAGCAGCTGGAGGACACAGACCACAGCATGGAGGCCTCAGCGACTCCACAACGTCTGCAGCCATCACGTTCTGGGCTCATCAGATGAACCAGCTACTACAAGCGTGTGTGTCTGACACAGACACCTGCTTATGATAATCAGCAAAGGAAAACAAGGACAGAGCAACAGCAGGGAAAACGTGCTCTGACACAGACACTGGTTGAAACAACAGGAGAGGCTTCAGACGTGATCGGCCCAATAGAGCTGCATCTGAGGATCCAGGAAAGGTCTGTCATCGAGGAACAACTGTCCCATTGAAAGGCTTCACCCACTGGCGCTCACATCAGACTGATGGTTGGGGAAGGAGGAAGGTGACGGTTCCTTTTCACGTGACGTACAAGACGGTACCGCAAACACACACACATTTATACACGCAATGAAGAAACACGCTTACAGCTGATACACGCTCAAATTCATGTTCATGCTTATCTGCTCGCAATGAGGAATCGCTTTTTGCTCAAAAAGAATCCCACAGAGTGATTTTAAAATGATGACAAACAGCTAAATGACAACTGCTGCATGACTTTGCAGTCTGATGGGTTTAAACTATTTCAATTTGCAACAAATTCAGTAATAAAATCCTCCATGTTTTTAAAAAGATTTGTGCACACTATAGGTTTGACTGGCCAGACTAGAAGAAAAACAAAACAGACTGTAGAAAAACAAAACAGACTATAGGAAGACTGAGACTGACTGAAACAGACTATTAATGACTATTAAAGGGAAGACGACTATTAGAGAGAAGTAATAATAATTACTGTACGTACCAGACTATTAAAGAAAAACTTACTGTTTCACTGTCTTGTGCAACATCTGACAGCAAGACACCTTAACATTCATTTTTGCTTTCAAACTTATGCCCAGTTAAATTTTTAGAAAGAGATCTCATGTAGTTTAGATATTTGATTAATTTCCACTGCAGACGGAGTGCAGGTCACATCTACAGACATTCTAATGAATCCCTCTTTTGTTGGTGTTAACTTCAGCTCAGCTGTGCTCTTATCATTGGCTGCTGAGGGGGGGGCTGTAACTGAGGCCCTCACACAGGCTGCATCACAGCTTGTTTCCATGTGATACGACCTCCAGAGACGCATCTGACCTGTCCTGTACAGCACATGTGTCTTCTGGTCCTGAAGACAGGTTTGAAGAGTTATGATTTCATACACACACACACGAACTGACCTCAACTTCCCTCTTTTGGGATGAACACAGGTCTGCGCTTGCGATTTCATTTACTAACGAACACAAAGATTTTTGATGTTTATTCTACAGTTCCACACGTCCCTCTGTGAAAACATGATGGAGACAGATGCAGGACGTGGGTCCTTTCGTGAACAGATGTGAACGGGGTGGAGACTGGTGAACGACTTCCGACCCCATGTGACGTATTTACCTACTTTGCATACTTTTAGAAAACTTTTTTTTTATTCTGCCTGTCATGTGCAGCAAACAGTGAACTGGGTACCTCCACATTCTAATGACACACATTACATGCTTTTGTTTTTATTTTCATTTTTCAGAGGACGCTCTGACCGAACACTCAGCCTTACAGGAAGCCCCTGCTTCCCTGTGGCTCACACACAGACATGATGTAGGTTTGATCAGAGGATGTGAACCAGTGGTCATCACACCTAAATCTGACCACAGACCATGTAAACAACAACACCCTCTTAAAGGAGCCATAGATGGCGTTACTGCAGACACCACTAACCTACTGAAACATTGGATGCTACAGGCCACAAAGAGAGCCTGTCTAAATTACAGTTTGTTCAGACTAAGGTTATTTTCTGGGTCATTGTAATTACAGCTGATGGCAAATCCATCTCACCCAACAGAGTTAAAGCAATTTGAGACCGGCCTAAACCGTGCACGTAAAAACAGCTGATGTCTTTTCTAGGTCTTCGTTCTTATTGTAGGAACTTCATTACTAACTTTACTGTCTTTGAGGCCCCACTCAGGGTTCTGATGCAGACGTCTTCATCGTCCACTTCTTGTCTCACGTGGACGTCTGAGGCTGAACAACGTTCACTGACCTCAGGCTCCTACTTTGGGTCTTCCTGATCTGACCCTACGCGACCTTTCAGTCAGACAGTGGATGAGAAATCAGGTTGTACGACTTCTGTTCTGTTGTCCTCATGCTGTGTCTTTGATTCTTTTGGAATAGATCACATCTTTCTACAGCCCGATGGCTTAGATGCAACACCACCTTACTCAACATGCTGAACGTTACTATCAAGAGGTCGTCTTGAAGTCTGGTGCTTTGCTAAGACACTACTCTGCTCAGGCTGCAGAGTTGATCGCGTTGACTGAAGCTAGTAAACTAACAGAAGGAGAGTCTGTTACCATCTACAGACTCCACAGACGCTCTGTGGAAGCATAGAAAGCTTTTGAAGTCTGATTGCAAACCTATCTCACATCATGATTAGGTTCTGCTTTGCTGGACGCTGTCCTGCTGCCTACAGCTAATGCTGTTTGTAACTGTCCCACTCACAACATCAGTGAATACTTTGTTTCCGCCGACATGCAGCTGCAGACGCTGCTGCGAAGGTCGCTGCCCAACAACCCCTCCCTCTCCTGATCCTTGTTCCCTCTCATCGTTTCCTCTCCTCATCCTCATTTCCCTCTCCAACTCTCTCTACCCTCTCCTTCTCTCTCTCCCTGTGCTTTAAACATTTTCTACCTCACAGGAACGCAGACTCTGGCTGACGAATGGTTCCACCTGTAGCCACTGAGTCTGGTTTGGGCCTGATGGCAGCCGTGCCGCCCAAACACCTTTTCCCCAAAATTCAGATTTCCCAACAGGTAAAAGCAGGCGACAGGACCATTTCACCATCCAACCAGGGGACTGGGCGATCGTTAAGGAGTTCAGGAGGAAGCACTGGGACTCCAAACAGTGGCGAGGCCCCTTCCAGGTCCTTCTGACGACCAACACGGCTGTAAAAATCGCAGAGAGAGCGACTTGGATCCACTCCATCCAGGAAGGTCCCAGATCCAACAGACGACCCTACATCTACATACCACGAAGAAAACCACCACTAACGAAAAGAACTGAGAAGAACGACCTTCGCTGTGCTCACACACGCACTGAGGCGAGGCTGCGTTGACCGTTCAGCTAAAGGTGTGAGCCAAGCGCCGCCTGAAGCTGCACCGGTGAATTACACTATCAGACCATACATCTACACACACGCTCCTGAGAAAACACACACACGAGCAGCCTTGAGTTGCCGACGCTGGACGACGTGTAGACTCTTCACATCACGAGTGACAGTGACTAAGACGACATTGGGAGGAAACCTGGCGGTGATAACGAATCCCAAGTGTCTCTGTGATCAGCTGATCACAACCTGAAGAACCCCAACGAACTGGCAATGTGTCAACACACAGGTTGGAAACAATCTAACGCTACTGTTCAACAGGAAGAAGCAGATTGTTACAAGACATCAATTGTAACCTTGTTGTGTTAGACTTCATTTTATGTTACTCTGATTATTGCCTTGATCATATGATGTTTCTATGTAACTTTACACACTACTTTTGAATGAGAAAATTTCACAACAACAATTCACAACACTGAGTTTAAATATCCTAAAGTTGATTTGGTGTTTGATTTGCTCACAATCACTTTATTCACTGCTACAAAAATTTTTATCCTTCATCTACAGATGAAAGACAACACAAGCAACAATATGCATCATCATTCTGGTTTAATCCCTGAATCTCCTATTCGCTCTAGACGCAAATGTACAATTAAAGATCCGAAAGCATGAAATCTATCTTAAGATTATATGATACAGAACCCCATCGGAAACCTATGGCTATCATAAATTAATTGTCTTTATTACATAACAATCGAATGGCCGTAGACATGTTGTTAGCAGAGAAAAGAGACGTTTGTGTTATGTTTGGAGACGCATGTTGTACTTACATTCTGAATAACACTGATTCTAATGGTATTGTGGCGAAGGCGCTCCACAGCCTTCAGAATCTCAGCTAACTCTGGTATAGATTCCTTCTCTTGGAATTGGCTAGACGAAATGTCTGGAAAATGGAAATCTCATGTCCGCAGCTGTTTCCTTTATCATTGAGATGGCTGTAATTCTCTTGTTTATTTTTTGCGTTATCCCACTGGTTAGAGGTGATCATGCGTGCGACCTCAGCAACACTCTCGTATCAAATGACACAATGCACTATGTTCAAAAACCCCAACTCTAATTCACTTAATGACTTTGACGATGGTCTTAGGCTATCTGACCACAAAATATTATATGATACAAATATGATTATGGGCTTATTTTCTTCACATGCCTATACAGAAGTTATCCTTGTATAACTACCCACCAAAAACAGCTCCCAAACTTTTGTCCCTAAGTTACTTGCATTTTATGTGAAGGTGTATTTTGAATCTTGATGAGTTAATATCCTTATTGTTTCATTTGCAAGGGTCTTTTATTATTACAGAATGTGATGTCGACAATTTTTATTCCTTTATGGTTTGATTAATGTGTAATCAAAAGGGGGGAGTGTTATGGGAAAAATTGTCTCTTCCTTATTTCTATGTGTCTTCCTTACTTCTATGCAGTTATTATATGATTTATGACTTATGTTCTGCAATTAATATCTTATGTTTTGTCTTACTGTATGCATTTGACATTTGACCTACATTGTTCAATGGTTGTCTCTGCCTGATAGACTCTCAACTCTAGCTCCCAAACCCAAGGTCGGAGAGTTGTGTCTGTCTGTTGAGACTTGGTGCTCCTTTCTCACAGATAGTTGGACGTCAGCAATGCAGGTGTGAGAAAGTAAAAATCTTCACACACACTGCGACAGGGAGGAGATGGTGCATGTAATTTGATTGGGTTAGAAAGACATTCCACCCTAGTCGGACAGAGAAGCTAAAAGGCAGAAGCAACTTGAGGATCGTGGGCTCTTTGCATCACACCTCCGTGGTGTGTGAACTGATCTCCCCAGCTGGTTTTTGGTTTGTTGATGTGCATGATCAACATCCATGCTTTTTATTTGCTTTCCCCATTATTTTTATTTTCTTTATTATTTCAATAAATCGCACAAAAGGACAACTCTCTCTCATCTACTTCTTTATGGAAAATTTCCACCACAGCCATCATTTCCTTACTTTGTTCTGTCTGTTCTCCTGTTCTCCCATGACTGCTTTGATTTGATCCACATCTTGCAGACTCGTTTTTAATTCCAACACTTCTCTGGTCAGGTCATCCAGTCCAGTTATTTGACTCCCTGAGTAGTTGGACAAAGCCTTTGAAGTTTTCTTGTTGGTTCAACAGCACGTGTACATCTTCTTCTGTTGTTCCAACATCAACTTCAATCATTCCTCTGGAACATACTCCTCTTCTGCCTCTTGCTCTTCAGCTATTTCTTCTGTTTTCTTGGGTGGAAGCACAGCTGGGGCTCTTCTCCTTCTTTGTGTCATTCTAGTTTTCATTTTAGTTGGCGAACAAAGACAGAGACAATGCAAGCATCAGGAAGGAGCAGAGAGAAAAAAACGTCCTCAAAGTCGTCCTTGACGACTTTTAATATTACATTGATTTAGTGCATTCAGTCTAGTTATTAGTTTTATATTTGATATTTCTCATAAAGTGTTAACTTTTCATGTCCTGAAAGTTGCCATTTCACCCAGATAAGATGTATATTTGGTGGTTATGTTTGAAATTCCACGTTAGTATATACATCAATTTGTAACCTACTTAGACAAAGTGCTTTAAAAAAAAAAAAACATGTTCTCCACTGAAGAAAGAAGCTTCTCATATACAACTCTTCCAAAACTGACAACACTGTTTTTTTGAATTTGCTGTACTCTGAAGACAGTAAGGTTTAAAATTAAAACTCCTACATGTGTATGCAGTTCACTTCTGAAGGTCCCTTTCATATTCTGGCTGGTAGGGTTTAAGTAATAATAGGACTCAAAACAGCTGTTCAGTTTGAGAGGTTTATTATTAAGAATTAAGAATTAAGAATGCCTTTATTAGTCCCACAGCGGGGAAATTCCCATCAGCAGCCAGGTTACCCGGCGCTAGTCCGACAGTGGAAGCAAATTGCAGTACAAACAGTAATAAAACGCACACACATACAGTATCACACAGTACAAGTGGAAACCTTGCTGGAATTTTTTCTTGGGTTCATCAGGACAGATAGATAAGGTCGGAGAGCAGACAGTGAGACTGTAAGGATGTGGGGGGAGGGGGGGGGGGGGGGTGGGGGGGGGGGGGGGGGGGGGGGGTGTATCTGAATCAGTGTAGTGAAGTGTTGTTTATAGAAGTATGACCGAGGCCGACCAAGATGTTTACAGGTCAGTCCAACAGTTGTCCTTGAAGGGAGTCACAATAAGGGGAAGAGGATAGATAGATTATCTTTTTATGATTATGCATGCATTCTGTAATTAGACAGTGTCTGCTGAGGGTGCTCTGTCACAAGAAGGTGAGATGGCAAAGGTTTAATGTTCAGAGTTCATTTTTCAAAGAACAATATTTTCTCTAGTGCTCTCTTCAGTCACTCTCTAATTACGTGACCACGTAAGTTGACCAGGAAGCTGAGGTGAGTAGCAGGTACAAGAGGGATGATGAGCCAGAAGCCAAAGGTGGCCAGGCTAAGTATCCAGCTGTCAGGGATGGTTATTACCAGAATGGGCCTGGTGCTTGAGGGAAAAGACTGACAGGGAAGGTTCTGAAAACCTTCTACGAAATATGTAAGGACACTAAAGATCCAATATTTAATTCCAAGACAGGAAACAGTTTGGTAACTCACAGTACCAAATTCGTTTCAGGCATGACATACTGTACAGTAGTAGAGTGGCGGGAACACTGTGGCAGCTGGTGGTTGCAAAATTTTAGTCTAGAAACAGGGACTGAGCAGGTGGTTAAAGACATGATATGAACAATAAGCATCAAGTGAATGCAATCAAGAGTGTTTGAGAGACAGAGGAAACAGGGAGGAGCGAGGGTGAGTGAACCATGTCCTTCATAACAAGAGCCCAAAATCTCTAAACCTGACACTATTCCACCATTGCACCACCAAACCATTCCATGATGTGCCTTACCTGCCTCCATGGCTGCTATCTCAGCCAGATGTTCAGCTGCCATACATTATACAGTAATTTAGCTGATTATAGTTTGTGTTAAAAATCTGACTCTATATATATACTATAGCTGAGTAAAACCTATCCAAAATATTATTTAATTAACTAAAAATAGTTTAAAGAACATTTTACATTAGCTACTAAAACTCTCAGGCTAAAATTAATCCAGAATGTCTGCAACAAATCATTATAAGATTCAGTTTCATTCAAACTGTGTCGCTACAGACGATTCACTGCTGCCTTTCTGTGGTCAAACTAAGAACTGCTTCTTAAATGTCAAACCTCACACCTGAACTTGAATAAAAAAACACAGTTATTATAAAGGATTTTATATAAAGTTCCTGTAACAGCTGATTAAGTTATTCTTAGTTCTCATACATATTCATACATCCACATAGGAACAGACTGCAGCATCAGCACTCTAGTAACACTAGTACCCTTGATTGAACGAAGATTTTTGTTTACAGAGTATGATTCACAAATGGAAAACATACTAACTTTATCATTACCATAAGCTTCATAATGTTACATGATAGCTTTTGTCTTGTATGTGTAGCAAGAGAAAATATGGCACACGGTTATGCGTTGATCAATAACGAGAGTGTGGAGAAGGGGTAGTCAGTGTTTGAAAAGTCTCACATGGAAGATGGGTTTCCTTTCCTTGCATGTTTGGCTCTTGTTTGTCATCCTGCACACCTGTGAGGGCTGGAGCAAGTCGAAGCAAAATTGAGGCGGAAACTGTTGTGGGACATTTTTTCATCAGTTCTTTCCCTTCAAAAAAAATACGCCCTCGCCAACTGTGATCTGACATCCACGTAATACAGAATAATAATTGACATTCTAGACCAGCAGTAGTAGAACATAATAAAAAAACAGTAAAACTTACCGTTTAATAGAATAATTTCCTGAAAAGTGACCATTCTGTCACAGCAACTGTAGCCACACATGGCAGCCTATTTAGCTTTTATATTAGTGGGGTCCTAACAGTGTGTATGGCCTGTAGTAATATAACACTTCAAGATGTACCAGATGTTTTCTGTCTGCTTTGGTGACTGTAAACATGTCATTAACAGTGACTAAGCTGATTAAATTATACTAACATCACTGTCTGGGTATATTTTTTAAAATATTCTTCACATCTATCATTAATTGTGTAGCATTTTTATTATTTGTTAGATGCACCATTGTGTCAAATTCATGTATATCAAACCTTAAATAATTTACATTTGTCCAAATCGCACATTAACGCAGATTAACACAGACATTAACACTGATTTCTTGTCCTCTGCGATACATGGATACTGATCCATGAATGCCATGTCATGGAAGCGGCTTCAATTGTGTCATTAAATGTCTGTTAAAGAGAACGACTGCTTGTAAAAACATTTCAAAACAATCAGAAAGCAGTAAAATGTCAGTTAGCAAATGCATTTTCATCCATCCTGCTGACTTCACAATAGTTTAATTAGCCAGCTACACCTCAGAAGGTCTCATTTATCATACTAGAACCTAGAAGAAGATTCTCTTTCTTAAATAACAGCTCTCGTTTTACAAAATTGCTTTTATGTCACCAGTGATAGAATAATGTTTATATTTCTGAAATAGTGGGAAAATTGTCTGCTATCTGTTACCTTGCAGTGATATAAATCACCTGTTGTTTTGACCTTTACAACAACAACAGAAAAAGATTCAAAAAAAAGTTTTGGGAACATAATGCTACTTGTTCACTGTTCAAACCCTTCAGAAATATACAGGATGAAGGATATGTAAACAAGTTTGTTTGCCATGAGTTTGTTCTTCATGTGTATATATTAGTCTCCATGACGTCTGACTTTGGATCAAGGCTACATTTGTTTTACTGCATGGAACCTACTGCATCCCAGTTGGAAATCATGAGAACACAAAACACATCCAGAGCAAAAACTTCATCTGCATGGTTCTGACACCTATTCTGGAAACAAGTGGCATTTTGTTTGTTACATTTTTAAAATCTGTGTTTTTATGTAGAAATTAGATCCTTTTTATTTTGTTGAAAGGAGAGTGATCAACCTCCTGTGTATTAAAATCACACCTTTCCACGTTGCCATTCATGTTTTGGGACACTACCTCTTTGTGGGTCCCATGGTCTGCTCTTCACAATGTGGCAGCACTTGTTCTTCAAATCTCCACTGCAGTTTTTCTTTGTAAAACAGTACAAGACCTTCAGTTGGCTCCTGTTTCTTGTACAAAATATTTTTTTGTACAAAATAATGAGTCTCTAGAATGATATGGCACAAGCCGGTAGAACGTTTCTAAAACTGAATACAGTTTATTGGCTACAGTTAAACTAGGTGATGTGACATCATCAACGCATAGAATTTCTCCAAAGAAAAAAACTTGGTTTATGCACCTGTCTTTAAAGGAATACTCCAGCAATTTTATCTCTTTTGTTTTTTAGTTTTAACAAAATTGAGCTAAACACCAAAATGTCCACATCAATCAATAAACTGCAAACAATGTGAACCTGCATGAGGATCCACCCTGGATGACATCAATATTTACTTCTCTTTGTCTCACCCATGTTTAGCAGTAGCAGTTGCAGTAAAAGCACTGCTTCATAGAAACGACCAGTAAAGGCTGTGATTTTCTGTCTGATTGTAAATCCCTGAGGTAGCATTATCTATAAGAACAGTGCACTCACTACACCCTATAATATGATACTGGGATTTAAGTACTTTATGGAGTCCTACAGGATCTTCATGCAAATATACTGTAAAGATATTGAGTAAATGCTGCACAAGAACCAATCAGGATCACTTACATTCCAACAGAAATTCAAGCAGAATCAATTTACATTGATTGCATGTTCTTGGTTCTTACTTTTTATGTATTTTTAATGGACTACGGTATATCCAACACATACACAATAAATCAGGATCAGCAACATCAACCGAGTTCTGCAATGTATGGATTTAAAAGCCTTAGTCTTGGGGCAAGAACTGAGTAGGAGACCTGGGTTTGAAAATATATGTCTTCAATGGACCTAGACAGATTCAAATGAGGTCAGCAATTTATGAAACAAAAATATGTGAAACAGACAGAAGAGTCTGTGAGAACTATGTGCTGTCTGAGCAGAGGATGTTAGTTATTACAAGAACCCAAAAAACTACACTTTCACGAAAGGTTCTTGAACGCAACATTGTACTAAACTGCTGGAGTATCCCTTTCATAATACTTTGTCTATCTAAGCTGTCACTGTTTTTTTTAAGTGGGAATTATATTGTCTTCGCCACTAGCCACAATAGAATCTAGAATAGTGGACTTTCCAGTTTTGTTCCAAAGCTTTGATTTTTTTATTAATGATGTGCAGTGTAGGTGTGGACAAAACCAGCCTTCCACAAATTGCGCTCACTGGAGAGCATTCCTGCGTTGAGTGGATGTCACAGTCCTAGCTTTCAGCAGTCCAGCAGGGAAACCACTCAGTCTCTTCAGCAACATGTGATGCGGTGCGGCCAAAAAAAAAGCAGCATGCTAGGAAACCTAAGAAAGCACACATGCATGTTAAACAATCCGTGAATAAGTAAGCAGTCAGGTCGGCGGACCAGAGAGTCTATAAACATGGGCCCACTGGACTGGATCCTACTGGTTGAGGCCAGACTGGATTATATGGTCAGAGACAGAGAAAGGGTGTGAGTGGCACGTCAGTTAGCAGTTCAGGTATCTTTCAAGTCAAGTGGCAACAGTACCGATGAAGCGGATTTGGAAGAATCGTCCCTTGTAGAGTGTGTTTCTGCCCTAATGAACCAGGAATATATTTAATGTTTGCAGTCATTGGTCAACTTCATCAGTCTTTCATACAATATGAAATAGATGAAATGATTAAAGATTTTTAAAAGTAAATTCTTTTTTTAGCTTGTTAGTTTATTTGTTCATTCATTCTTTCCTTCTTTCTTTCTAGCTTGCTTGCTTCCTTCCTGCTCATTTAGGACAGCACCAATATGGATGACAGAAGAAAGTGCAGAAATTTTTAATTCTATGTGCAACATATCCCCTAGAGGATTCAATATTGTTTTTACCCATGTGTTTGTTGGCGTAAACAGCTCTCAGCAGGGCTTGTTTAAGGATCTGTGCTGCTGGGATTAGCCTTTCATACTAAAACCAATATCTAATTTCCCAACTTATAGCAGGACAAACTCTGGTGTTTCATTAGAATACAGTACGTTGTGAGATCTGGCTGAATACGTTTCACTCTGAAAGGTTGGTAGACTTGGTGTTTTGTGGTTCATTGTAGTCCATCTGTATCTTGTTATTAAATAATATTTGAGTTTCACCAGTGGGCCTTGCAGCAAGTGTTACCAAGTGCAATCAGCTTGGGCAGGATATAAGGAAAAAGGTAAAATGGAGTTGGCAATGAGCAAGTGGTCGCGTCTAACATATGAAGTGACCTCATGCAATGTGGTTCATGTTATTCATTGACACCTGGGTGCTATTACACCATTACAGTATCCTCTGTCTTTATGATACTGACTCTTAATTATGTAAATGTGTGTTGTCTGGCATTTCTAACATCTTTATGTTTTATCAAAAGGCTATATCTTTACTATGGCAACATCTAGAAATATCAGATTTGACCCTGCTGGCCAGGCATTTGATAAAGCAAAAACATTTCAAACTTCATTAAGACGCTTAAACTGCTAGATTTGTTGCCATGGTTAATTTGGTTAATCATAAACCCCTAGAGATGCCAGACAGCAGTATACTGTTTTAAGATCGCATTGCGCTGCATTACGTTCATCCTACTAACTCCATCAATCATTTTATCCATCGATCCTTCCTTCCTCCTCCCACGTCCCACTTATCGGTCAAGGCCTATGAGGAGTTTAGTTTTCTCCTCCTCTTTTCTGCTCTCATTCTTCAGGTCAGCAAACACCTGGGTAAAGAAGTGCGGGTCGGTGTTGATCTGGAGCATCTTGCCGCTCATGCAGTTGATGATCTCCAGGCAGCGGTCCCAGAAGGCTTCCTTCTCTGCCTCGACCAGGAAGGGCTTCAGTGGGTAGGAGATCTCGTTGCCCATGTAGGAATAGGACAGGTAGAGACAGGTGAGCAGCAAGGCCTGCAGCTCACGCTCCGAGGTCACCTCGGCGGAGACCACATCACGGCACAACATGTAGAGGAAGACCACATTGGCTGGAGTGATGAAGCCCTGATCCTGCCAGCCTTGTAGGAGTAGGGATCGGTCCACACTGCGCAACCACAGCACAGGGTCTGTTGGGGATAGGCGCTTCAGTCTGTAACACCGACGGCACAGGAACTCACCCAAGCTGCGCATAAGTTCACTGGTGGAGGCCTGGGGTAAACATAGGGAGTAGAGGAAAATGGAAATAAATGGAAGACAAATGAAGGAATATACTTTCTAATATTCTTATTTTGGATATTTTGTGTGGTGAAGAAAGAAACTTCGAGTCACCTGGACAATGACACGTTTTGGAGTGCCTGCTGCAGTTGATGGCTGAATTCCAGAGCCAGTGAGAGAATTCTTTTTGGCAGCAATAGTGGCTACGTTAACCAGGGTCTTGGAGGTTGGCAGGTGAGAGGAGGTAGTGGTAGTGGTGGCTGAGAGGTCCTGGCTTGTTGAGTAAGATGAAAGGTTAGCACAGGACTGAGACTTCTTCAGCTTCAGACTTTCGGTAGCTGATTTAGACGTCGTGTTGGCATTAGCATCTGGAGAATTCCCTTTCCCACCATCGCCACCATCTGACTGCAGCTTCTTAGATCCCTTCCTCTTTGCTGACACAGCCACAATTCTTTTCCATGGTAAGACATTGATAATAGAAGGCCGTTTGAGGGACTTTGCTGCTGTGGTGGCAGCGTCCTTAGCATTTTTGCTGTTCTGGACCGCTGTGTAGTGGCCCACTGTAGCTGGGCCATCTTCAAAAAGTGCTGCCTTACGGTAGCTGGGAGACAGTGACAACACCGTACCCATGGCGTGTAGTACAGGTGGGCAGACAGACACAGGGAGAGTGTGGCGGTGAAAAAGGTCTGAGTAGCAGCAAATGGCGTCACCTGGAATTTTAAGGTGTCCCATAAGTACAGTTCACATTTCTTCTACTGACTTTATCCAATGATTTCAATCACATTTCATGCAACCTTCAGCTGACCAATTTTGGTTAGTATAGGTGTGTTTCACTCTACACTAAACATTTGTATAGCAATTTTCTAATATATCAATACATGAAGTCATTAGACACACACACTCACAAGCACTCATGCCTTCATACATCTGTGACACTTGTGTCACAGGGGAGCCAGGAATTGAATCACTGATCCTATCCTATGTGTTTTTCAAACACTGCCGCCCCATATTTTTTAGGATTTATTTTTCATGAGCAAAAATAAACTTTTTATGCAGATTTTCTTTAATATTTTAAGTCAAGGGTCCACTTTCCCCGAGGCTCTAAAACACATCTTAAGTTCTACTTCCTGTAGTGTTTTCACAGTAATATCCAAACCCACAGATGCTGTTTCCATAGTAAGGTCAGTGTGGCTCCAGCTACCATGACAACTGAGCAAACAGAATAGAACAGGATGAAGAGTTACACCCTAAATTCCAACAATTAGCCACTAAGTAGACCTTCTGCTTTTCATATGTTTCTGGGGGCAAGAGTGTGAACAGCAGTTAAATCATTATTCTGTTGTTTCATCTTATCTCTCAGTAACAGTGCACTAATGAAGTTACATTCCTTTGTAGTAGCCCTAAATGTGCCACAGGCTGTTTTCTCTGCAGCTAGTCAGAGTTTAATTTTGTGTCACTTCATTTTTTAATTTCAATTTAAAGTCGAGCCCTGATGTCACTAAATAAATATACCCAAAGACTAACTGCAGAGGGGAACTGTATAGGCCTTCCATCACTTCACTGTTATATAAGATAAAGCCACAGAGGCATGAGAAAGAAATGTGCACAAGCATCCATCTTAGCTTCAAAATGGAAGCCTTGAAAACGCTCCCAGCCTTCACCACACACACACACACACGCGCGCGCTCGCGCGCAGTTTCCGAAGCATCAGCTGATAGACCTGTCACAAACATAAGCTATATTATGGTATTCATTATTTTTAAATCTATATGACCTAATTTCGAGTATCATACAACACAACAATAACACTGACAGAAGCCAGGGCATGAAGTGTTGCTGAAGACCGTTTGGCTTCATTATGTGTTTTATTATCATTTGCATAGCAGAATAAATGGTTCGCGTCCTATGCAGCAAAATGAACCTGTGTTCCTACCTTTTAATTACTCGAGTCGTCTTCTGACGTCCATGTGTTACACCTTCACACTCGCTGCTGGATAAAAACGCTTTCTGATTGTTTTGTTCGGTTTCCACACCGCCAACACAGTCCAGGGCGTGAAAACGGATCGGTCCCTGACGGTATGGGAACCCCGGTGTTACAGGCCGACAGATCTGTTTCTCGGTGTGTTGCTGTCTTTTTTCAGATCTTCATTGACAGAATGTCCCTCGCTGGTTGTTGGAAATAATTTTGTCAATCAGACGCGAAATGTGCTTCATTCCTTCGCTGGCAGCGTGCGAGAAGATGTATTCCATCGAGAACTAAAAAGCTATACGGGCACGGTTATTGCTGTGCTACTATAAAACACACACGTACACATACACACAAACACAGCGTGGACTAATCAGACATAAAAGCCCGCGTATCAATCTGAAAACCGTAATATACTGGTGGAGAACGCCGTGACAGAAAAAATGGCTACTATGTCTTCCAAAAACAGAAAATAGAAAATAGACGGCAGCTTATTCACTCAGCTAAAAACCTGCCAGGGAGAGAGCGAGACCCGCTGCTTTGATGCGGGCATCTGCAGTTATTCGGGTTGGATGTGGGAGAGAAACGGCGCCTCTGATTGGCCGCTGGCAGGATGCTGCTGCTGCTGCTGATGATCGCTGTCGCATCCGCGTCGCTGAGGCCATTGGCCGCCGACGGGGCTCCAGCCTATGGGAGATTTTGCTGTCCGAGGTGCTGAACCAGCCGACCAGATGTGTCAGAAGCGGCTGCTGTGGCAGAGGAGGTTGGCTGGTAAAGGAGGATTTGTGAATGCGTCTGAGGAGGATGAGCCCCGCCAACACTGTAGGCGCTGAAACAACTTGCGGACAAATTTCATCATTTATTGTTTTAGAATAGAATAGAATAGAATAGAATAGAATAGAATAGAATACCTTTAATGTCCTGCAAAGGGGAAATTACCATGTTGCAAAAGCACAAAGACATATAGACATATATACAGAAGAAATAGATACACAATAATTATAAGAAATTGGAAATTAGAACTCCACAGGTTATGAACATTATGTACATATAACAATGAGGTAAGGTGACTGCACCAAACAAAGTGAGTGAGATATTAAATTGACTGGTGAAATTGCCCTGGAGATGTGGAGTGTGGTAGAAATGTGCACCATGTTATGTGTTTGTTATAAAGTCTGAAAGAAGCAGGAGGGAAAGACCCGCGGAATCTCTCCTTCCCAAAACGAGGGTGGATCAGTCTGTCACTGAATCTGATCTCCAGGGCAGACAGTGTGTCCTGCAGTAGGTGAGACTCAAGGTCGTGAATTTTTCCAGAACCCTTCTGTCTCCCACCTCTCTCATTGACTCCAGAGTGCAGCCCAAGACAGAGCTGGACTTCTTAAAGACCTTATCCAGCTTCTTCCTCTCCCTCTCTTAACGGACCATGAGATTTATGTGGGATCGTGACATTACTGCAGACCGTCATTTCATAGAAGACAGTTTTTAGCGCGCACACACACACACACACACACACACACACACACACACACACACACACACACACACACACACACACACACACACACACACCACAAAGATAGTTTAAGAAATTACAGAATAAACATCTACAACGACAATATACTGTACACTGAAAAAACTGTAGAGTGAAACTTACTCAGAAGAACCTTGGTAACAATTTCAACCCCACAGGGCTAATTTTTAAGTACACTATACTTAGCACAGAGTAGGTTTCATTCAAGTATTCAAGTAAACTTTACTTTTTTAGTTATTGATCCAAACAAATCAATAGCTGTTACTCACTCCACTTTAATAAATGTTAATGCATTTGCATCAATATTTATGTATTGATGATTAAGTTACATTTTAGTAATGTTTAATTCATTTTTATACAGTACTGTTACAAAATATTTACTAAATTGTACTTATTTTACCTTAGTATTGTTTATTTAGTATGTATTTGCAACAATACCTATATATATAAATTATACATTGCAAAACACAAACACTGACATTAAAATACTAAAACTAAAAAGACAAGAAATACTTAAACAGCAGCATTTTTATTATGTGCTTCAAACATTAGTTCAGTTCACATAGACAGGCAAGGATGTTTGGTGGAAACTAATACTGTACATTCCAGCTGGGCATGTAACGCAAAGGTAAGGTAAGCCTACACTGAAAAAAGTTAATTTTAGTAAATTTTAATCAAAATGCATTTCCATCAATACTTACTATGACATACATTTATGTATGTTACGTACGTACGAACGAACTTAAGCACAGTGTAAGGAACATAAAGCATCACTCATAACTCTGCAGGCAAAGGGGAATACCAGACTTAAATTTAACACAGTAACTTCACTGTCAACTGCATATTTATTTGAGCAGTACCGTTTTTGTCGAGACTCTACTACTGTATAACATATGTCAATAATCTTATCCACCTATACATCAGACACATTACCCATCGTGGCCGTGCTCTTACATCCAAGCAGATTCTTTGTGTTGCGTTACGTTTTTTTTGCAAACCGTAGTTTTCTTTATAACATTGGAGATGCTGAGCACGTTAGTGAAGCCACTGTATGTAGAAAGGTTTGACCTCAAGCGCTTTCCTTGACACAAACTCCTCAGAGCCATTAAAGAGGAGTTTCACAGGATTGCAGGTATGTGGTATTTAATTCTTTCAGTGAGGCTAATCTGAAAAATGATGATCAGTTGATGACATCTTGCTGTGAACTGAAATAAACTAATAAATGTACAGGTGCACTGACTACTCTTTCTAATGGTCAAAGACTACATCACCATACTGTAACTGACGTATCATTGTTTACACCACCAAGATCCTTTGTGATGATGCACATGTTATCACAAACGTGGAGGCCAAGTGCCTTCCAAATAGGCTACTTTTGATATGACTCATGAATATATTGTAAGTCAACCCTAAGTAACAGGCTGAACTATGGTAAGTACATGTATGTCCTATACACTTAGTTCAATGCATGCACTCACACTCACAGAAGCACTTCTTTCCAGCACTAAAGTAATGTGAACTTTCTTATAGGAGAGATTGACGGCTTTCTGCTGGAGATAGGGGTTAATGTGTGGAGAGTTGTCCTTTTGTGCAATTTACTGAAATAATAAAGAAAATAAAAATAATGGGGAAAGCAAATAAAAAACATGGATGTTGATCGTGCAAATCAACAAACCCAAAACCAGCTGGGGAGATTAGTGCACACACCACGAAGGTGTGATGCAAAGAGCCCACGATCCTGAAGTTGCTTCTGCCTTTTAACCCCTTTCCCCTAACCCCTGGTGTCTCTCTGCACCAATAGAATTGTTTGCGCCACCTTATCTCGCTGTGAGTGAGAATGTTTGCTTTCTCATTTCTGCATCATCATGTCTTGTTATCCAAAGGAAGGAACACCGAGCTTCCAAGACAAGATGCATTCGCTTTAACAGCCTTGGGTCTGGTGGGGAGTCAGATAGGAAGGAGCCAGAGTCCGGGTGTAAAAGACAAACATATATCATAAATTATTAGTCAGTCAAATGGAACATCAGATGTTTAGACTTGATGTACGACAGGGCACAAGAGATTATTTGTTTGTGTAAGAATGTTCAGTTCAGTATTGCACCTAACCAGCACATGACGACTGTGTTGGATAAGAAATAGCACAAAGGCACAATTTTTCCAATAAATTCCCCCCTTTTGATTACACATTAATCACACACTAAAAGAATAAAAATTGCATGCAATTGCAAATCACAATTTATTTGGTTTTCTTCATTTCCTACAAATACAAAGGCAATTGTTAGATGTTATGATTATTCCAATAATTCATACAATTCACCTTTAACTATACACTCACCTCAAGCTTTTGTTTGAGAATTTCAGTTTCTAGATCTGTCTTTTCAATCTGGCGGTCCAAGTATAACATTTCCTTGAGATTTAGTTTATACACCTCCTTAACCGGTAACTGAAAATACAGAAGATTTAGAGTTACATGACATAGTTCCTCATTACTCTTACAGAATTGAACTCTGGCATTTACTGAAAATCACTGAACTGTGTCCATCTGTGCAGCAGAATGTGACATACCCTCCTCCTGCTGTTCTTTCACACTCTGGGGCAGAGGGGAGATAATAAAGTCACTATATTTGGAGATCAAGTTACATCCTTTAGGCTACGCAACACAAACATCAGAAATCATGTGATGTGTATAAACTGTGTTAATATTACACTTTATAATACTGCTTATCATAATTTAAGCTTTATTTAGTAGTATACTTACAACATCCTGGGCTTCTGTTGTGACAGGAAGATTCATATATTTTCATCAGAATCTGTTAAGACCAACAAAGAACCCAACCCAGACTCTAAGAAATGGATATATATTAAAAGTAGCCTGTGTAAAAAATCAAATATATAGGTAGACCTCTTACATTTTACAGATGCACTTCTATCCTGGGGAGTGACTGGTTTTGATGAACTCCCTCCCAGAATTCCTTCAGCCTCTGCTTTCCAGGGTTCAGGCTGAGGGCCTTCTCCTCTGCATGTGTCAGTGGTGGTGGTGCAGGTCCTCCACCAGTTGTTCTAGCCTCTACCTTCTTTCTGTTGGCTGAGTAGAAGTCAAATGATTATTATCATTATCATTACACCGATGTTGAAAATGCTGCTGCACTGCTATACTCTGCATGCTATTTATTTATTTAATATGTCAAATGTTGTAAAGTCAGGTAGTCTACACCCATGATAAGATGGTGCATGGTTACACTGAACACGATATGATTTAAATGTAAACTTAAGCATTGACTCGAGCAGCTATTTCCTTCGAAGCTAATTATTTCTCTTTCGTCGCTGCAGCCGTGTTGCTTTTTCTACGAAATATAGGCTTGTAGTCGCTTTTTCTTTGAGGTCATATCCATTTCCGGACGTCTTTTGTTGTCCTGTTGCCATGGTGACTCGTAATATCTTCACTCCATTGATCAGGGCTTTGTATCGTCGCGGTGCACGCGCTTAACTCTGAGCCAATCAACTCGGAGTTGCTTAAACCAACTCTTATCAGCTGTTCTGAAACCGAAAACTCCAGGTTTGCAAACTCAGTGTATATCATCTCAGAGCTTAGTTTAAACTCAGAGTTTGTTAAATCTCCTTCTTGAAACGGGCCCCTGAGACATATTACAATTAAAAATATAAATAATGTCAACTGTCCATTGTACATGAAAATCTCTCGCCGCTGAAGTTCAAACCTGTTTTAAGTGCAAACTGTCATTCACTAAGGGTAGTCGGATTTACTTTCATCACCCATGTAAAATTTACTTGATTTTGAAGGTTTTTAAAACAATGATTTACCTTATTTACTATTACTTGTTATTTGTATGCAAACTTTATTTGGACAAATAATGATACTAAATTTCAATGTATCAAATTAAATTAAATTTTAAAGTAAATATTGGAACATAACAGGTTTTGTAAAATTTACACAGGTTAACAGCATAACATTTACATGATCAAAAAAAATCATTTTTTCAGTGTTGGCTTGCAGAGCTTCTACAGAATGAATGTTCCTTACAGCAATATCTGGAGTTGTTGAACGAGACACAGATATTCTCAACACGCTTAGCTGTAGCTATAGGCATTAGCTGCAGCAGTTTAGCCAGTTAGCCTGACCTACACTGAAAATAATGATTTCCCATATTTTCCAGTTTCCCATAAACAAGATAGATAATGATAGATAAGGCAGATAAGAGAGTTATCTTTTTGTGCTTTACTACAACAATAAAGGAAAATAAAAATCAAAAACATGGATGTTGATCATGTGTCATGGATAAGCACCTGGTCGTCAGTCTTATTTTCTACCTTGCAGTCCGATTTTAATTTGACATTCCTTGTTTGGTTTCCTGTCTGTTCTAGGTTCTGGTTTCCCACTCTGTCAAATGTTTCACCAGCTGTCATTCGTCACGTGATCATCAGCTGTTTTGTGTTAATCAGTAGTCACCCTATTTAGCCTCAGTATGCACCTTATTCCGTTGTCAGATTGTTTGTGAGAACACCGTCATGCCACGCTCCATCGCCAGTTTAGTAAGCTTCTGTTTTGGCTTTGTACTTATCTATGTTACTCCCTTCTTGTCGGTACCTTTGTCAGTTTTCTTTACCTCGGGGTGGAGGAGTGGTGGTACAGCTTGAGCAATATCAGCCAGGAGTTGGAGCGTGCGCAGCGCGCCGCACCCAACAACACACCGGCTTCCCAGCAAACGCCAGCCTCTGCACTTCTTCCATCGTCCGAGTCATCGTCAGGGCGGGCGGTCTCTTAACCCGGTTCAGGAGTCTGTTCCTGCTTTGCTGCGATCCTCGGTTACGACCTCGCCTCCGGCCCTCCAGCAGCCGCCAGAGGAGGCGCTGGCTCCTGGTGAGTGAGGAGCTGAAGGCTCAGAGGGGTCCTGACGTTATTGGCTCGCTCTGGGTCCCCACCTTGATGCCTGAGAGGGAGGGGCCTGGACCAAGCCGTCGGCGGTCTAGCTGGCACCGAAGGAGGCCAAGTCAGAATCCAGAGGATCCTGAGTCTTTTCTCAAGCTCCACCTCACTCAGTCTGCCCCCGGAACAGGTCCACGGCCGGCTCCAGCCTCAGTATCACATTCCTCCTCCGGGTTCATGTTTCAACCCACCGCAAACGCCGTAGCCCCGCCACCCATGAACCCTGCTGTACCGGTTCCTCAGTCACGTCTCGCCCAAGCCCCAGCCCCAGCGCATCACAAGGTGCTTGCCCGTCTTGACCCCTGCTACCTCCCAGTCAAGCCCAGCCACAGTCCCTGTCGACCCTGTAGCAGCGGCCGTTCCAGTCCCTGACGGCCCTGTAGCAGCGGCCGTTCCAGTCTTTGTCAGCCCTGTAGCAGGGGTCGTTCCGGCTCTTGTCGGCCTCCAGGAGGAGGTTGCTCCAGCCGTAGCTCCCGACGGCCTCCAGGAGGAGGTTGCTCCAGCTGCAGCTCTTGACGGCTTCCAGGAGGAGGTCACTCCAGCTGCAGCTCCCGACAGCCTCCAGGAGGAGGTCGCTCCAGCCGCAGCACCAGCTGCAGCTGCCAACGGCCTCCAGGAGGAGGTCGTTCAAACCGCAGCTCCTGACGATCCCCAGGAGGGGGTTGCTCCAGCCGCAGCTCCAGCTCCTGTCGGCCTCCAGGAGGAGGTCGCCCTAGTCCGGGCAGCGGGTCCTGGGGTTCCAGGCTGGCTCTCGTCGGCCTGGGGCTCCGTGTCCTCTTTCCTCCTCTGCACAGGTGTTGGTCCTGGAGTGCTTGGGGGTGTTCAGGTGAGCACGGCTGTCCCCGTCCCGGGTGGTCCGACCACTTCCGCCTCTGCACCTGGTGGTCTGGCACGGATCACGTCTGCAGGTGCAGCTCCTGGTGGTCCGACCACGTCTGTCTCTGCACCTGGTGGTCTGGCACGGATCACATCTGCAGGTGCAGCTTCCAGTGGTCCAACCACGTCTGCATCAGCCCTGGGGGGTCCGACCACGTCCGCAAATGCAGCTCCTGGTTGTCCGACCACGTCAGCAGATGCAGCTCCTGGTGGCCAGACCACATCCACAGATGCAGCTGCCGGTGGTCCGACCACGTCCACAGATGCAGCTCCCGGTGGTCCGACCACGTCTGCAGGTGCGGTTCCCGGTGGCCTGACCCTGGCCACGTCTGCCTTAGCCCCCAAGGGTCCGACCGCGTCTGCCTCAGCTCCTGGTGGTTCGGCGTCTGTCAATTTTGCTTCTGTTCCTGGTGGTTCGGCGTCTGCCACGTCTGCCTCGGTTCCTGGTGGTCCGGCGTCTGCCACGTCTGCCTCGGTTCCTGGTGGTTCGGTGTCTGCTGCGTCTGCCCTCGTCTCTGGTCCCGTCTCCGTCTCCACGTCTGTCTTTGTCTCTGGCCCTGTCTCCAAATCTGTGTTCGTCTCTGGTCCTGGCTCCGGCTCCACGTCTGTCTTCGTCTCTGGTCCACGCTCCGGCTCCAAGACTGTCTTCGTCTCTGGTCCCGGCTCCGGCTTCACATCTGTCTTTGTCTCTGGTCCCGGCTCCACGTCTGTCTTCGTTGCTGGTTCCACGTCGGTCCTCGTCTCGTCTGCCGGACTGGTGGCCTCGCCCTTGGCGCAGCCTGCCGCGTCGTCAGCCACCTCGGCGGTCCTCTGCGCCCTCTCCTGCGGAGGCGCGGTTTCTGCCGTCGCCGTCCGCCTCAACCCCTCAGCCTCCTGGAGCATCGACCGCCTGGAGGAAGCCGTCGTTCCCTGTGGGGTTCTGGCGGAAGCTGGCCTCGGCGCCGGCCTCCCAGAGCCCGTTTCTCGTCCCTGGGTACCCTGTGTGCCGGAATTTGTCCAGCGGCTGCTGAGTCGGGACGCGCTCCCCGTCACCACCCTCCATGAGAGGGGGTTTTAGGCCCTGTTGGGGTCTCCTTGGTTAATTGATGTCTTGGACTTTATGCACCTTTGTGCGATTGACTCACCTAGGGGACTTGTGTTTACATTGTGCAGCCTTGGTTTTGTTTCTGCCCACCTCCGAGTTGTGGTGTGTCTGTCCCTCCTCCGGTCCTCCCTCTGCCCGCCCTGTTTGTGTCTTCTCTTTTGGCTTCTGGGGATCCGCCCTAGAGAGGGGGGTTCTGTCATGGATCAGCACCTGGTCGTCAGTGTTATTTTCTACCTTGCTTTCCGGTTTTATTTTGACATTCCTTGTTTGGTTTCCTGTCTGTTCTAGGTTCTGGTTTCCCACTCTGTCAAATGTTTCACCAGCTGTCATTCATCACGTGATCATCAGCTGTTTTGTGTTAATCATTAGTCACCCTATTTAGCCTCAGTATGCACCTTATTCCGTTATCAGATTGTTTGTGAGAACTTCGTCATGCCACGCTCCATCGCCAGTTTAGTAAGCTTCTGTTTTGGCTTTGTACTTATCTATGTTACTCCCTTCTTGTCGGTACCTTTGTCAGTTTTCTTTATTCCCGGTGCCTGACCGTGCGATTACTTTATGCTTCTTGTTTTGACGTTAGCCAGTCAGTCTATTAAATGAATTACCAGACTGAGTTTGGTCTCCGGCTGTGCATTTGGGTCCTGCATCACGATCGCGTTTCGTCGGTCCGTGACATCATGCACATCAACAAACCAAAAATTAGCTGGGGAGATCAGTGCATACACCACGAAGGTGTGATGCAAAGAGCCCACAATCAGACTATCAGAGAGAAGGGAGCGCTAAGTCTCAACAGACAGAGAGACACAACTCCCTGGCGTTGAGTTGTTGTTCTTGTTGTTGTTGTTGTTCTTCTTCTTCTTTATTCTGTGCGGAGCTGAAAAAACCTACCACTCACGGTGGAATATATGGCTCTCATGGGCGGGACATCGGTCAGGCTTTACGTAAGCAGACAAAATATTTCTCAATGAGTTAAAGTTACAGCAGTGTTGTTATGAAGTGTTGTCTTCCGTGCCAGACTGGCTGCCTCGTTTCAATTGGGCAAGGGCGGACATTCATCCCAGCATGCTGTGCTCACAACACCTGTCCATCAACAATAATAGTATTACAATTATAGGGTCGCACTGTTATTTGTGGGTCGTTGTTTTTTATTTGCTTCGCTCTTTGCATTGTATTGGCATTGCCTCACATAATTAACATTACATGTATTTCTTATAATGTAAAAGTAGTCAGAGCAAACGACATCAGCATGGTGTCATTTCCGCTTTTTCTTTGTTGAGCACAGTGGCACCCCGACGTGTCTTATTTGCAGAGAAAGTTGCGGTGCACAAAAAGTGCATATTACAGGTAGCAAATATAGTCTGTCCAGAAAAGAAAGGTCAGTTTAGCAACATCAGCCTTTCTGCCAACACCGTGGCAGAGCACATTTCTGACCTGTCAAGTGACATTTATGAGCAACTGTGTAAAAAAAGCCTAATGTTTCAGCATATACTCACTCGCTCTTGATGAGGACCCAGACATCACTGACACTGCCCAGCTCACAATGTATGTCCGGGGTGTTGATGCCAATTTTCAAGTGATCAGAAATCGGAAAAGCTTTATTGCCAGGTGCTGTAGAGCGCACAGAACGAGGAATTTGACTTGGTGTTGGCAGGTGGTGCATCTTAGCATAAAAAAAGTATAAACAGTACAACATACAACATGACATGGTAACAGTACAACATACAACATGACATGGTACTTGGATAGTGCAATTAACGATAAATTAAATTTAAGTTATCAACAGACTATATACAGTCGGGTGGGACCTGTAAATGGCAGCGATAGTCCTTTGGTTGGGGGGGTCAGCTGGGGGGATTTGGGGCACTGTTCAGTAGACTGACTGCAGTTGGGAAGAAGCTGTTTTTGTGGCGCGAGGTCCTAGTCCTGATGGACCGGAGCCTCTTGCCAGAGGAGAGGGGCTGAAAGTGTTCATGTCCTGGGTGAGAGGGGTCGGCTACAATCCTGGCTGCCCGTCTCCGGGTCCTGGAGATGTGCAGCTCCTGGAGAAACGGGAGGTGGCAGCCGATCACCTTCTCTGCTGAGTGGATGACATACTGCAGCATGGCCATGTCTCTGTCCATTGCCGCAGCGAACCATACCGTGATGGAGGATGTGAGGATGGATTTGATAATGACAGTGTAGAAGTTTAGCAACATCTTTACAGGAAGGTGAAACTTCTTCAGCTGCCTCAGGAACTACATCCTCTGCTAAGCCTTCTTAGTGATGGAGCTAATGTTTTGCTCCCACTTGGGGTCCTGGCTGATGATGGTGCCCAGGAAGCGAAAGGACTCCACAGAGCTCACCGGGGTGTCACAGACGATGACAGGGGGAGGGGGGCTTGGTCCTTCCTGAAGTCCAGTGTCTTCTCCACGGTCTTCAGAGCATTAAGCTCCAGTTTGTTAGCGCTGCACCATGACACCAGACTGGCTATCTCACTTCTGTAGGCCGACTCACCTCCGTCAGAGATGAGACCGATGAGAAGTGGTGGCAAACTTCAGGAATTTGACAGACTGGTGACTGTCCCCTTCAAATTTGCTTATGTGGGCTCCTGCAGCCACACACCTGTATGGGGAAAAGCAAGTAACTATCGGCCTACAGGCAGGGAGTGGTGGGTCTAGCTTTTGGCCTTTATCTGTAATCCCATACACCTGGGGAGAACAGCTGATCGGTATCGGCCTTCGAGCGGCTACGGGCAGGGAGCGGTGGATCTAGTTTGCTAGAAAGGACTTTTCTAGTTGCAAACACTCAGCTCGTTCGAATGATTTGCATCAGAGGATGACACGGATGGAGGGACTGATTAGTAACCTCTAAGATTTTAATTGTTATATACAATCACAGCGCAGTCACCAAACGCTCAAAAAACAATGACCATGAATCCATAAATTTTCCATCACTTCCATTTGTTTATAGGACTTCTGAGCTCCAAACCTTGCTCATCCGAAAACTGCAAGTGTCCTGCTCCAACTCCTGAGCGAAAAAGATTTTTTTTCCATTTCTGTGAGCCATAACTCGCTAAATTTAAAACCGAAACTAACAGAGGATCCAAGATGGAGGCCGCAAGCCTCCCGCTTCTATCAAGACCAAACCAGGCGGGAAAATGCCCATGTATGGGGTAACCAGGCAACCCATAGCAAAAGATCTCCAATCCTACACCTCCCCTCCTTCCACTCACAGGCCTCTAGAGTTGACCTTGTGAATGCTGGATCAAAATAGATATAGCAGCCGTGTAGCGTAGAGAGTGCTGATTCCGTATGATGAGTGGGGGTGGGGTGCTCAGACAAAAGGCCAAAAAGTGAAGCCTGCTCTTTCCTACCTATGAATTATTGACCCAGATTGTTACATATAGGGGAATTTTTACAGCCTATAAGCATTCATTTGAGGCCTCCCTGTGGATTGATCCAGGCCAGATTTGTGACCTATTAGGGTTACCTAATTTGGACTATTTGATTTATTTCTTAATATATAAATGCATAAGGCTTCATTCATAAGGAGATATTTATTTTATCTATAAGAGATCCAGGAATCCAGAAATCTAGGTGAAGATTTTAAAATTATTTCAGGTTTGTGTTACTTTTTCCTCATGTATAAGTGTAACAAATTCTGTTTCATTCTTTGAAAAGTAGAAGGAGTTTTCTTTCCAATGACACCAAGCTCAATATTGTAGCCCTTACCATTTAGGAACTACATGCCAAAATGATCAGTGTGGAAAACTTTATTCAAATTGTTCTGTCAGTACATTTACAGGATATCCAGTACAGTTTACGTTACGTTTTTAGTCTAGAACTGCATCACTCATAAAAAAAAACTTACCAAAAATAAAATGCTCCTACTGAAATTATAGTGTTTGTGTTGTTAGGTCCTAAAAATAAGATTATAAAACAATATAAAAGTCAAAACTAAAATTAAAAGGGCAATTTCAGCCCAGACACTGGCGGCCCACTCATATTCCAATCATTTGCTGTGTTTACCTGCACAAAAACAAAACAAACAAATCTTGGCATGTCCAGATCTTTGACTTCAGTACATAATTGGTGACTTCTAGAGTGTATATGTCACAGTTTGAAGCATGCAAAAATGATAAAAATAATTTTCAATTATTCTTCACTATAACATAAACAAAGGAAGAATTTATAACTTGGACAGGCTGACTGCCACCTACACCTGCCAGCATAAGGAGATGGCCAATGCCAGGGGTGGAATGCAACAAAAAAAGACTGGCAGATAATGTTTCTCGCGGAGCTGGGAGGCTCACTTGTCAAGTTGCACATTGGGCATTGAGCAAAGGGAAAGAGTTATGATCCAGATGCTGCAGCCTTGGTCAGAAAATTGTAGAGCACAATTAGCACTTCATCCACACCATTAATACCACAGAAACCACCTTCATCATCTACTTCATCTACTTCAGGATGTGCGCGATGCTGTGAGGATGTGCGCGATGCTGAGAGAACGCAAGACTCTGCGAGAACAGCACAAATATTCAACAAGGCGTCGCGAAATAACTACCTCATTCTACGGAAAGCAATCAAACATCTTACCATTCTGGATAACACCGAAGAAAGTTTCGAGTACATCGACGAGTGCTTCGAGCGTCAGGTAATGGGGAAAAAGGACACGGCTCCAAACAAGAGATCCCGTCCGTCTGACTCACCTGAGTCACCGGAGGCTAGCTCGGCGGACAAAAACATCACGGACATTCTCTCGCCACCGAGAACAAGGCCCTGAAAGGAATGGTGCAGTCCCTGACGGAGGATGTGGCTCAGCTAGCGGCCGAAAACAAAAAAATAAAAGAAGGCATCATCGATCAGCAGGCCCGCAGCATGAGGGACAACCTGGTGTTCTCTGGGATTCCAGAGCAGGCGGAGGAGAACGCGGAAACCACCATAAAAAAATCCTTAAACAAGATGGCGTTTCACCGTTCCTACAGACTCGGAGGAAGACGACCGGATGGCCAGCGCACTCGACTTAACGTTGCCAAGTTTCATGACTTTAAGCAGAAGGAACTGGTTAAAACAGCTGAAGGGAACTGACTACAGCGTCAACAATCAGTTCCCCAAGGAGATCTTCGACCGCCGCCGCCGACTGTTCCCCATCCGTAAAAAGTTCATGGCAGAAGGCTGCAGTGCTGTCATCAGCGTCGACAAACTGTACGTGAACGGAGAGCTCTACCGGGACCTGGAAGCAACTCCGTGGCTGTACTAGCAGGTGGTATGTAACAAAAATGGTTTAATATGAAATGTTTGTTAAAAGAAAATAATAGATGCAAAGGCAACTAAGTGTTATAACTTTACATCTAATATTCAAACTCGTTCCCTCGAAGATGTTTCATGTAAATGTTTTTTTGTCATTCTAATGTCACTCACCCACTCACTTTGTAAAGCGCTTATCGTGCTTAATCACTCACTTTCCTTTTCATTTGAATTTACCTACTTTCACTCCACACTGTTTACATCCTTCTTTTCTCTATTCTTCTCCCACGTAGTCAGTCAGCTATGTAGACCTCTGTAGTGAAAAAAAAAATACCACGAAAGCTTCTGACGACTCAATGAAAAGAAGAATTCAAAAAGTTGTCTTTGTGAATTTATTTCTCCATATGCATGTAGAAAAATTAAAAGAGAAAGGAAAAGAATAGGTAAAAGAAAAGAAAGGCACCCGGGTGGAGAGAACAAGTTAATGCTCACACAAACTGCACACCAAGGTTCTCTCAACACGTCTCCTCCTGTCCCGAGTTTTAAAGCCTACAGATAACACAAAACCTCCACACATGAGCTCAAACTTCGGGACAATTTGTCAAGTTTACATGAGCAAAGGTGACAAAAGAGGAAGGACTCACTCAAGGAGCATTCTGTTCCTTGTCTAAGTCAAACACTACGTCACAGAGTCATCAAGTCAGACACTGTCTCACAGAGTGATCAAATCAGAACCAGGCTTCCTGCTCAAAAGATAACTGAGGACCCCTCTTGCTCAGAGGCTTGCAGCAATATACTTGAACAATGCATAGAATGTTTAAGGATGTATATGATCAACACTAGAATATGAACATGAATCAAAAACAATCAGATCATTATTAAGGCATTAATAATGAAAATGATTGGCATTAAGGGATAATATAAAATTTCCATCACAACCTCCAGCAGCCACCCACAAACATCTACTGCACAGGGGAAACACATGCACATACATAGATAACACACAACTCAGAATACACAGGTACTTAAGGTTAGCCACACACCTTAAGTCTGTCACACTACATACACACAAGACTAGTGATCCACAGCAGTCAGGTAAGATATGACAACACTGAAGATTGTCATTTGGAATGTACGTGGAATCAATAAGAAGGAGAAACAATTTAAAATATTTAATCATTTGAAAACCCTACAAGCAGACATTTCTTTACTACAGGAAACTTATATTCCCAAAACTATAGATTACACTCTGGCATCAAGTTCCCACTTGCTTACTTAGCCGGTTACAATTTTAAACAAAGAGGGGTCGCCATCCTGATAAATAAAAAGATTAACTTTACTCATAACAATACCATTGTAGATCCAGAAGCAAAATATATAATCATTAATATCTTGATAGGATATTAATGAGGACTCCTCCCTGAACCGCCGCCTTACCGTGGTGGAGGAGTTTGTGTGCCCGAATGACCCCGGGAGCTATGTTGTCGGGGGCTAAATGCCCCTGGTAGGGTCTCCCAAGGCAAACAGGTCCTGGGCGACGGGCCAGACTAAGAGCGGTTCACAACCCCCCTATGAAAGACAAACCACCAAGGCCAGAGACGTCGCCCGGTATGGCGCAGCCGGGGCCCCACCCTGGAGCCAGGCCCGGGGTTGGGGCTCGTATGCGAGCGCCTGGTGGCCGGGCCGGGCACAGCCCGAAAGAGCGACGTGGGGCCGTCCTCAAGTGGACCCACCATCCGCGGGAGGAACCGTAGGGGGCCGGTGCAGAGTGGATTGGGCGGCAGTCGAAGGCGGGAGCCTGGGCGCCCCAATCCCTGGATAACCAATCTGGTTATTGGGACATGGAATGTCACGTCACTGGGGGGAAAGGAGCCTGAGCTTGTGCAGGAGGTCGAGCGGTACCGGCTAGAAATAGTCGGGCTCACCTCCCACACACAGCCTGGGCTCTGGAACCCAACTCCTTGAGAGGGGCTGGACCCTTTTCTACTCTGGAGTTGCCTGCGGTGAGAGGTCGGCGGGCTGGTGTGGGCTTGCTCATAGCTCCCCAGCTTAGTCGCCATGTGTTGGAGTTTCTTCCCCGGTGGACGAGGGTCGCTTCCTGCGCCCTTCGGGTGGGGGATAGGTCACTCACCGTCATTTGTGCTTACGGGCCGAATGGCAGTGTGGAGTACCCGGCCTTCTTGGGGTCCCTGGAGGGAGATGTTGGAAAGCGCTCCAACTGGGGAACCCCATCGTTCTTCTGGGAGATTTCAATGCCCACGTAGGTAACGACAGTGATACCTGGAGAGGCGTGATTGGGAGGAACGGCCTCCTGATCTGAACCCGAATGGTGTTATGTTTATTGGACTTCTGTGCTAGGCACAGTTTGGCCATAACTAACACCATGTTCGAACATAAGGGTGTCCATCGGTGCACGTGGCACCAGGACACCCTAGGCCGGAGGTCAATGATAGACTTTGTAGTCGTTTCACCTGACCTTCGGCCATATGTTTTGGACACTCGGGTGAAGAGAGGGGCTGAGCTGTCAACTGATCACCACCTGGTGGTGAGTAGGATCCGCTGGCAGAGAAGGAGGCTGGAACGACTTGTCAGGCCCAAACGTATTGTGAGGGTCTGTTGGGAACGCCTGGCTGAACCCTGTCAGACGGACCTTTAACTCACACCTCCGGGAGAGCTTCGACCAGATTCCGAGGGAGGTGGGAGACATAGAGTCCGAGTGGACCATGTTCTCCCGTCTCCATTGTCAACGCGGGCCGTTCGGAAGCTGTGGACGCAGGGTCTCCGGTGCCTGTCGTGGTGGTAATATCCCGAACCCGGTGGTGGACGCTGGAGGTAAGGGACGCCATCAAGCTGAAGAAGGAGTCCTACCAGGTATGGTTGACCTGTAGGACTCCTGAGGCAGCTGATGGGTACCGGCAGGCCAAGCGTGCTGCAGCCCGTGCCGTTGCGGAGGCAAAAACTCGGGCTTGGGAGGAGTTCGGGGAGGCCATGGAGGAGGACTATCGCTCGGCCCTCAAAAGAGATTCTGGCAAAACCGTCCGGCGCCTCAGGAGGGGGAAGCAGTTCTTTACCAACTCTGTTTTCAGTGGAGGTGGGGAGCTGTTGACCTCAACTGGGGATGTTATCGGACGGTGAGGAAGGAGTACTTTGAGGATCTCCTCAACCCCTCCGACATGCCTTCTGCTGAGGAAAGCAGAGGCAGGGGACTCAGAGGCGGACTCGCCCATCACCCAGGCTGAGGTCACGAGGTAGTTAGTAAGCTCCTCGGTGGCAGAGCAGCGGGGGTGGATGAAGATCCGTCCTGAGTACCTCAAGTCTCTGGATGTTGTGGGGCTTGTCTTGGGTGACACGCCTCTGCAACATCGCGTGGAGGAGGGGGGACAGTTCCTCTGGACTGGACAACCGGGGTGGTTGTCCCTCTTTACAAAAGGGGGACAGGAGAGTGTGTTCCAACTATAGGGGGATCACACTTCTCAGCCTCCCTGGGAAGTCTATGCCAGGGTACTGGAGAGGAGAATTCGGCCGATAGTCGAACCTCGGATACAGGAGGAACAATGTGGTTTTCGGCCTGGTCGTGGAACGCTGGACCAGCTTTATACCCTCAGCAGGGTGCTTGAGGGTTTGTGGGAGTTTGCCCAACCAGTCTACATGTGCTTTGTGGATCTGGAGAAGGCATTCGACCGCGTCCCTCGTGACATCCTGTGGGGGGTGCTCCGGGAGTATGGAGTCCAGGGCCCTTTGCTAAGGGCTGTTCGGTCTCTGTACAACCGGAGCAGGAGCTTGGTTCGCATTGCCAGCAATAAGTCAGACCTGTTCCCGGTGCATGTTGGACTTCGGCAGGGCTGCCCTTTGTCACCGGTTCTGTTCATTATTTTTATGGACAGAATTTCTAGGCGCAGCCAGGGGCCGGAGGGGGTCTGGTTTGGGGACCACAGGATTGCATCTCTGCTTTTAGCAGATGATGTCCTGTTGGCTTCATCAGGCCAGGACCTCCAGCGTGCGCTGGTGCGGTTTGCAGCTGAGTGTGAAGCGGCTGGGATGAGAATCAGTTCCTCCAAATCTGAGGGCCATGGTTCTCGACCGGAAAAAGGTGGTTTGCTCACTCCAGGTTGGAGAAGAGTTCCTGCCTCAAGTGGAGGAGTTTAAGTATCTTGGGGTCTTGTTCACGAGTGAGGGAAGGAGGGAGCGTGAGTTTGACAGACGGATCGGTGCGGCGGCTGCAGTAATGCGGTCGGTGTATCGGTCCGTCGTGGTGAAGAGGGAGCTGAGCCGAAAGGCAAAGCTCTCAATTTACCGGTCAATCTACGTTCCTACCCTCACCTATGGTCATGAGCTTTGGGTCATGACCGAAAGGGCAAGGTTCACGGATACAAGCGGCTGAAATGAGCTTCCTCCGCAGGGTGGCTGGGCGCTCCCTTAGAGATAAGGGTGAGGAGCTCTGTCACCCGGGAGGAGCTCGGAGTAGAGTCGGCTGCTCTCCACATCGAGAGGAGCCAGCTGAGGTGGCTCGGGCATCTAGTTCGGATGCCTCCTGGACGCCTCCCTGGGGAGGTGTTCCGGGCATGTCCCACCGGTAGGAGGCCCCGAGGAAGACCTAGGACTCGCTGGAGAGACTATGTCTCTCGGCTGGCCTGGGAACGTCTTGGGGTCCCACCGGAAGAGCTGGAGGAAGTGTCCGGGGAGAGGGAAGTCTGGAACTCTCTGCTTAGACTGCTGCCCCCGCGACCCGGCCCCGGATAAGCGGATGAAAATGGATGGATGGATGGATAGATCTTGATAGGAAAATTTTAGCCACTCTGAACAAATTCGGCATTGGGAAATCATTTATAGACTGGATCCAAATACTATACAATTCAGCAAACGCAGAACAAATAACCAGACCTCACAAAGGTTTAATCTGCATAGAGGGACAAGACAGGGCTGCCCACTTTCTCCATCACTTTTTAAAATATTCATTGAACCTCTAGCCGCAGCAATAAAACAGCATGAAGGAATTACTGGAATATTGACCAAATCAGTAAATCATAAAATAAGTTTACATGCTGACGATGTGTTACTGATTCTCCTGGAGCCACAGACGTGTATTCCTACAACTATCAGCTTCATAGATGAATTCTCAGGACTTTCAGAATTAACTGGACCACATCTATGGTGCTACCACTTAACCTTAAGGTGACTTACATCTCTTCTACCACACTCCATTCAGGGAACATTAAATACTTGGGTATTGAATTGTAGTCTAGGCTATCAGAGCTTATTGATCTAAACTACAATCCATTATTAAAACAAATAGAAGCCAACCTCAAAACATGGCAGTTCTTACACATTTCACTTATGGGAAGAATTGCCACCATAAAAATGATGATCCTGCAAAAATTAATTACATATTCTCAATGATTCCAACTCAGCCAGCCCAGGCGTGGTTTAAGACATTAGACTCTTACATCTCACAGTTACTACTACCTAACTTCCACCACTATTTTCTTGCCAATAGACTGAACCATGTCCACAAATGGATAAAACCCATGCCAGCAGACTCCTCCTGGATAGACATTGAACAAACAATTTGTGGAAATATTAAAGTTGCAGATCTGCCCTTTATACGCACCAAAATCAAACATCATAATTGTTACCAGAGCATTAGTATAAAAGTATCTCTGACAGCCTGGTGGGATTTTCTTAAAATTAATGGGTCTTCGCTTACTCTTTGCCAAAACACACCTCTCTGGAACAATCCAGACATCACACAAAACAAAAAGGCAATGCACTTTCCAACTTGGTATATCAAAGGGATAACACACCTGAAACATGTTTTCACAAGAGACAAGTTTACCTCTTTTGAAGAATTAGTGTCCCACTATGAAATCACTAGTTCCAATTACTTAGAATACCAACAACTAAAGTCAATACTTAATACAAAAAGTAAGAATACTCCCAACCACATGCAACCACCACCAGTAATAAAGCGATTTATTGATATATCAGGGAAAAGGACAGTATCCAAAATCTATATCTTAACTTCCAATGTAGAGCAGACAGTGAGCCTTCCGATCTCTAAATGGGAAGCTGATCTCAACATCACCACTAATTACACGTTCTGGAATAATATATGTTGTAATTTATTCAGAATGAAAAAAAATACAAATGTACAACTAATATAATATAAAATTCTTCACAGAACTCACTATACAGGACAAAGGATGTTTCAAATAGGTCTCTCAAACGCAAATTTTTGCCCTCACTGTACAGATAACTGTCACAATGGCACAATGGTGGAAGGACCCAAATGCACAGCGAGGCTTGAGTAAATGAGTGTTTTAATAAGAACATAGTCAGGCAGGCAATGGTCATACACAGGTTGGCAAAAAACAAGGTCCAACAAGGCGTGGGCATTGACGTGGTCAAAAAACACTAGGACGAGGTCAAACACACTGAACTGGGCTATCAGAGAACTGGGCTAGAATCAAAAACGGTATAAACAAACTGGGTCATGCACGGGAACTGGAAACTCGACAACACTGGAATCCTGGTCATGGAATGAACGCAGACAATCTGGCAAGGTGCTGGGGTGAGAGGTGGTGCTTAAGTACTGAACTACTGATTACTGATGATGTGCAGGTGAGGTTTACAAAGGCCGGAAGTAAAGCTGGTCTCACTGGATATAGGAGCTAAACAGGAAGTGGTGACATAAAAAAAACGGAAATGACTAAGACAGTAAAGTAGTTGACTGAGGTTGTGACAATAACACAGCAGATAGATTCCTACATGCATTCTGGTCATGTTCACCTGTGCAGCAATTTTGGGAAAGAGTATGTGAACACCTGTCAACCCAGTTAAGCTGTCCAATCCCAGCGGCCCCTGCACTTTGTCTTCTAGGAGATCTAAGTGGGCTTGACGTAGAGACAAACTCATCACACACACTTCATTCTGCCCTCTGTGACGCAAAGAAAATCATCCTTTTGAACTAGAAAACTAAAATAAAATTAAGCATTACTCAGTACCTGAACAGCTTGTTAGATTACACCACCTTGGACACATTGTCTGCTTCATCAAATCAATGACCAAAACTATACTCTGATTGATTCCATTTCCAAGTAAGGATGCTTGGAGCTAGGGTGCTGCGTCATGACTGGTGGTTGAGGGTGCCTCCCTACCTAAGGAACCGGGACAACGGGACTGGTGGATTCTGGGCTGGCCGCATGGGTCCCCTGCGGCGGGGTGTGGTGGCTGCTAGGATCGGCGGCCCTGTGCCGGAGTAGGGCCATTTTGAGGGTTGGCGTGTGCCTGTCTCCGGGGAGCAGAGGCGGGCCCTCCTTGCCAGTGTACGGGGGCGGACCTGGGGGTGGAGACCTGGGTGACCTGTGTCCGGGGGAGTCCCTCCGGGGGTGCCTGCCTGTACCCCCTGCTCGGGTGGGGCGCTGCCTGCCCTAGCGGAACAGTCGGGAACCTGGCTCTGCTGATTCTGGTGCTCTGCTTCCCAACTACATTTCTCCACATTCATCCACTTAGGTCTGCAAGGGGCGTCCTGCTGATGGAGGGACCGGGGCTACCGGGAAGTGGTTCCGTCCCTCCCAAGTGGGATGCTCTGCAGTTTTAATTGCATTAGTCATACACACTCGTCCAGGAATCTGGGGGCCCCTTCCGGAGGGGCCAGTGGAAGGAGCCTTCACATTGATGGCTCGGTCTGCTGGACCCCTCGGGGAATTGGCGATCTCCCAAAGTTCCTCATACTTAGCCACATACACATACATTTAGGGCCGGGGGTGGGCTCTTTCACTGGGGCTGAGGCCAGTTGTGGCCTCGCCCACTGGCCCTGGTGGAGAGATCACCACCCAGTTTTAACTGCAAAAAGACATTTAGGGTGAGGGGGGGCACTGTCCGGGGGACACACGTCAGCCAGCGGTCGTGCTCCTGGAGGTGTCACCCACCTTCAGTGCACTTTAGTTCCACACACTCATGTCCATGTTGGGTTGCAGGGTTCTGGGGTGCCTTTTCCGCTGCCCTCTGCTTCTCCATGTTGGGGGAGTTGGGCGGGGCTCGGGAGGAGCTGCGGTCCCTGTATGTGTATCTGAGAGTGCATGGGTTCACGTATGATTGACTAGTTTGTTGTGAGAGAGTCTATGGTGTATGTGTGTTGATGTACGTGTGGGTGGGTGTATGCGTCTGTGTTTGTGTGAGTTTGTATGCGTGTGGTGCGGTTGCAGTGTGGGGGGTTCGGTTTTCCACCCGGGGTACGATGATCGTCTGCCTGAGTGGTCTCTGCTGACCCCCACCAATTGCTGGAGGCCGGTGTGGTGCCAGGGGATGAAGTCGGGCCGATGGGGTAGGCCCTGCTCCGCTCGTGTAGGGGTGGTGGACTGGGGGTGGGCCCCACTCTGGGCACGGGGGCATCTCCTAGCGGGATCCCTACGGACCGTGGGTCCTCGGGCTGCAATCTTTCAGGCCGACCCTCCCACCGGGGGGAGTGTTTGCCCCTGGTTCTCATGGGGCGGACAGCGTTGACCCCCGGTGGCCCAATCTGACCTCGGGTGCTGTCTCTGTGGCTGCTGCAGCTCTGCCTGGGGGGCTCTGTGTGGGCGGATTGGGTCGCAACACCTGCCCTCCTGGAATTGAAGGTGCGTGGTCTCTCTGGCTGCTAGGATTCTTTCCTCTGCTTGTTGGATAGGCGTAGTGGCTACTTACATCACCCTGGCTTCCACAAGTGGCATTGTTCATGCACCAACATCTGCCTCACCCTTTTGGGTGAACAATGTTAAGCTACAGCTTTACTAACCTTGTAGTGGGACACTTAACACCTGAGCTGATAAACAGGCTTTCTAAACTTAGCTGTAAGTATTACTGGTACATATCACTACCAATATCAAAAATGTGTGAATATGGAAATTGTGGTGTTGTATGTCATGACTATTATTAAGTAGGATTAATTATTAAGTAAGGTAAACCACAGTATAACAGTTGTTTAGTTATGAATGTGTTAGCCTTGCCTGGCGGCACGGTCAGCGAGAAGGTTCTGGGTTCAATTCCCGGAGGCGGCCCTGGTTCCTTTCTTTGTGGAGTTTGCACGTTCTCCCCGTGCTTGCGTGGGTTCCCTACGGGTTCCCCGGCTTCCTCCCACAGTCCAAAGATGTGCATTAGGTTGATTGGACTCTCTCCATTGCCCGTAGGTGTGAGTGTGTGTGTGAATGATTGTCTGTCTCTGTGTTGCCCTGCGATGGACAGCCAGCTGGGTTAGGCTCCAGCACCCCCGTGACCCCGCATTAGGGAATAAGCGGCTTGGAAACTGGGTGGATTGATGGATGTGTTAGCCTAAGGTACATCCCTGCTTATTTATTTTGCACCGATTGTTTACGCAACAGATTTACTTGGTTTCAGCAGCTGGTTGCACCCGCCCACACACACACACCCTAAAGCAGAAACTTAACCTGTCCACCAACACAGCAACATCGCACATATTTGGGATTAGCTAAATAAACTATTAAATAAACCATAAATCGAGAAGAGTATAATCAATTCAATTCAATTCAATTTTATTTATATAGCGCCAAATCACAACAAAGTTAAGTTTTAAGGTTTAAAACCTCACAACTAAACCCAACAAAGGCAGGCTATCTGCCTCGACCGGTCGGGGTGAGAGGATAGAGAGAGAGAAAAGCACAGCAACAGCAACAAGCAACAACAAGCAACAACAGAGCACAGGCAGGATGGTAGGACCAGGGACTGGATGCAGGAAGGATGGTTGGATCCGCAGCTGCCCATCACAGACACCAATTTTTGAGTCCAATGATACCTGTAGGTGAGGACAGAGAGGGAGAGAGTGGGGGGGGGGGGGGGGGGGGGGGGGGGGAGAGAGAGAGAGAGAGAGAAGCACAACTACTGGAGAGAAAGAGACAAGGTTAGTTAAACATGGGAAAATGATGGGAGGTTATTGGACAGAGGAGTTAGAAGGAAACAGAGGAGCTCAGTGTATAAATTAATTAAGTCCCCCAGCAGTCTATGTCTATTGCAGCTTAACTAAGAGATGGTTCCTGTGACTAACAATAATTGCCAGTGACCTGAACCATCTCTAACTATAAGCTTTATCAAAAAGGACGGTTTTAAGCCTAATCTTAAAGGTGGAGAGTGTGTCAGCTTTACTCTAGGAACCACAAGTAGCCCAGCGCTCTGAGAACGAAGTGTTCTGCTGGGAGCATAAGGAAGTATGAGGTCTTTAAGATAAGAAGGAGCTTTATCATTGAGTACTTGGTAGGTGAGTAGGAGAATTTTAAATTTTATCCTACATTTTACAGGCAGCCAGTGCAGAGAAGCTAATGAAGGAGAAATGTGATCTCTCTTTCTAAGTCCTGTCAGAACTCTGGCTGCAGCATTTTGAATAAGCTGTAGGCTTTTTAAGGAGCTGTTAGGACATCCTATGAGTAAGGAGTTACAGTAGTCCAGCCTAGAGGTAACAAATGCATGGATCAGTTTCTCTGTATCGCTCTGAGAGAGGATGCTTCTGATTTTAACTATATTTCTAAGGTGGAAGTAGGCGGTTCTGGAGATTTGTTTAATGTATGATGTAAAAGAGAGATCCTGGTCAAAGATGACACCAAGGTTCCTCACAGTAGAATCTGAAGCTAATGTTATGCCATCCAGGGAGGCTATCTGACTCAATAGTGTCTCTCTCAGATTTTTAGGTCCAACAATAAGAATCTCGGTTTTATCTGAGTTTAGTTGAAGGTAGTTTTGGGACATCCAGGATTTGATGTCTTTTAAACAACCCTGAATTTTGACTAGTTGATCTGTTTCATTTGGTTCCAAGAACATATATAGCTGAGTATCATCTGCGTAAAAATGAAAATTAATAGAATGCTTTCTAATAATCTCACCTAAAGGTGACATGTATAGACTAAACAGAATTGGACCCAGCACAGAACCCTGTGGTACTCCATAGCTAATCCTTGTGCATGTGGAGAATTTATCATTAACATGAACAAACTGGAATCTGTTCAACAAATAAGATTTAAACCATCCCAATGCTGTTCCATTAATCCCGATTCTATGTTCTAGTGTCTGTAATAGAATGTTATGATCAATTATATCAAATGCAGCACTAAGATCTAACAGGACAAGGACAGAAACTAGACCATTGTCCGAAGCTAATAGAAGATCATTAGTGACTCTAACCAGAGCTGTTTCTGTGCTATGATGTTTTCCAAATCCTGACTGAAAATCTTCGTACAGGTTATTCCCACTCAAGTGGTCAGATAATTGTTTAGCCACGATTTTTTCCAGAATCTTGGAAATAAGGGTAAATTTGAAATGGGCCTATAGTTGGCTAGTTCTCCGGGGTCCAGAGTTGTTTTTTTCAATAGAGGTTTGACCACAGCCACCTTAAAAGCCTGTGGTACATAGCCTAGTCGTAAATATTGGTTGATTTGATTTAATATGGACGAGCTGATTAAAGGTAGAACTTCTTTGAGTAATCTGGTTGGAATTGGATCTAAAAGACAAGTGGATGACTTGGAAGAGTTAATTATTGAGGTTAACTCCATATGAGTTATGGGGAAGAAGCTGTCTAGGTAAGACAGAGGATTTAATAAATTTAAAGTTGATGGATCTAGACAGTGCTTTCTGTCATTTGGAAGAAGTCGCTGCTGAATGTTTTTTTTCTAATGATGATTATTTTATTAGTAAAGTATTTCATAAAGTCATTGCTGCTGAGATTTAAGTGGATAGTAGACTCAATACAGCTATGACTCTTTGTCAGCCTGGCTACAGTGCTGAAAAGAAACCTGGGGTTGTTTTTGTTTTCCTCAATTAGGGAGGAATAATATGTTTTTCTAGCAGCACAAAGTGCTTTTTTATATTTCATTAGACTGTCCTTCCATGCAATGCAGTTTACATTTATTTTGTTGGAACGCCACTGTCTTTCTAGTTGTCTGGTCCTTGGCTTTAGGCTGCGGATCTCTGAGTTATACCACAAAGCTAACCTCCTCTGATTCATTTCTTCTTCAGAGGAGCCACTGTGTCTAACATTGTATGTAGAGAAGCTGCAGCATCATCTACAAGACAGTCAACCTGTTCATAAGGATT